>NW_015114548.1:92338-119247 GCF_001443285.1 Poecilia latipinna
CTGTTTGTGGCGAGGAAAAAAAAAAAAAAGAAAAAGAAGGGGGGGGGGGGGGGGGAGGGGGGGAGGGGGGGGGGGGGGGGGGTGGCGAGAAAGTGAAAATGTATTTACAAGATGCGTATCACAGGGCTAGATAAGTTAGTTGAATCATTGATTTCACTCCACTCCCTATAACAAATTAAAGAGTTCCTGCACACTCTGTTTATGCTGCTTTCTCCAGCTGATTTAACCATTTTCACAAAGGGAAGGAATAGGTGAAGTGTAACGCTTAGACCCTAGACTCATATTTGGGATTATAAAGGACTATGAAAACGTATATTTTCCTATGGGACATCTTCAACCAGTAGAGGGAGTAACATCTGCTTCCACCTTTTTCTAACAGTACAGTTATTGGAAGAAAGTGGATCCATGAAAAAATCTGAATTTAAACACATACGGACATACATAAATATTAAACTAAATGTATATACTGGATAATATAGATATATTATCATTAAGTTGTAGATTTTTTTTTCTCTGTGTCTCAGTCAAATGAAGCAGAGAACATTTGACTGGAGATTCTGTCTAATGTAACTTATTTTCATTATCTTGACGTTACCAGGACCAACCAATAGTGGTGTTGTGACAAAACTAGAGATGATGTCTTCAGAAAGGTGATGGCCTCTTCTCTCTAAACAGAGCATGATTTAGGTTTGGAAATTTACATTTGAATGAACCATTAATCAGACAGAAATGAATGTGTAGCCAGCAGCGCATTTAGAGAAAAAGTTAACCAAATGCGTCAGGTGTCACTGAGAAACGGCAGTAATAAGCACACGGTGGATGTAATCATGAGTGAGTCGAAAAACCGGTCAAAACTAATTTAGCTATAGTCTTTTAAATGTAAAAATCTAAACTTTCTTTCATAATAAATCCTGAAATTAAGCAAGCTAGCTGATATTGGTGGAAAATATTTGAAAATTTCCTAAAAGAAAAAAAAAAGTTTTGAAAAGCTAAAAACATGAAATCCCCAAACATTTGAGTAGCTTTAGGTGATGTTTGGGTTCTGAATAAAAGGTCTGTGGTTTCTATGGTTTCCTTGCCATTTGTTTGTGAGAAAGATTAACTGATTAAATCTCTGTCGCTGTTTGACTCTCTTAGTCCAAGGTTTTAGACAAACACAGATTGCAACCAAGGGCACCATATTATACGTGTGTGTGTGTGTGTGTGTGTGTGCATGTTCACGCATGTTCACGCATGCACACTGGCGCACAAGTGTGAAGTGGTTGCAAGAGTAAAGCTTGCAAGTGTGAATGAGTAGCGAGACGCGTTTGCCTGTCTGAGTGAGTGACCTGCTTGTGACAAGTGTTTGCTCTTTGCTGTAGGTACCTCCCTGTATCTCTGTGTGTGTTTGGTTTTAGCAACCTGGTTGTCAGCGTGGGAGTCGGTGTGTTTTTGTGTGTGTGTTTGGTGCCCAGTTGGCGTGGCAGCTGTATGATGGCAGGCTCTCAGCACGCTCCAATGCCTCCTCAGATGACCTTTGAGGTGTTCCTTCACACCTGCAAATGCAACAAAAAAGCAGATATAGGAGAACACACACACACACACACACCTCTGCAGTTGGACACACTCCGACCTGTGGCTTGTCACTGACTTTGCCAGCCCAAATCTGGCTGCCATGTTCAGTAACAGGCACAGCGAGTGCAGCCCAGGAGTATGAGATGCCTTATCTAAGTTATCTAACACCCTGGAGAGGAACAGACTGTCTCCCAGTCACACACAAAAAAACAAAGATAACACTTCTTATAAAACATATATAGATCCTGTTCTACTTTGTACTGATGTAATATGCAACATTATGTAAATTATGAACTACTCTGCTCCAATACTGGGGACAGAAAGTGGTGTTTAATAGAAAGCCGTGACACATTTTCACTTCTGCATGATGCCTCAGTGTACTCTGGCTGTTACATTATTCAGGGGACTGCTCCCAGTTGTAAAGAGCTGCAGTTTAGACTTTTTTTCTGTTTTTTATTTCAATGCCGTTTTTAGATGTTATAGTGGCATTTCATTAATAAATGTTCCTTTGATATGTTCATATTGTCATAAGTTACATATTTTTTGTAACCAAACAAATAATTAAAAAGTAAAACAAAAAATCGATGTAGAAAATCTACCCATCTTGTGAAATTTTACATTAAACTAAGTGTTATGAAGGTTACATCATGATAAATTAATAATTTTGATCTCAAATTTCTTTCTACATCCAAACTTTGTCTGCCACTACATTTTTGTTATCTTAAATGTGCACAGAAACTAAAGGGACAGTGTTATGTAAAATCGACCTTTCCATCATGCTATTATGTTATTCTCTTATCAAAAATAAAATAATAATAATACCTGAAGTGGTGCTTTCATCTGTTCATGGATATAGTGGCCTTTTAGTTTTGACCAAAAGGTGTTGCATTTTGGATCTTGAAACAGCAACTTTTTAATTTAACATTTTTAATGGTAAATAAATGTATAGTTGTAGAATTTACTCTTGTCTGATTTGATGAGGATCCTCCTCTCTAACCTACAGTCCTCAGGGTATCCACAAATGGGGCAAATGTTACTTTCTCTCTTACTTATTTTTTCAGAAACTTAAATTGTCTCAGTGGAGAGAAGGTTGAAAAATAAATTGAGCCAAAAAGTATTAATAATAGATCCCTTTGTCTTTCTGTGCTTGTGCAACAGACAGAGAAGTTTGTAGCTGGCGTGCTATTTCACCGCATTTTCCTGAGTTCCCTTTTAGACTCCAAGTTTGCAGTGAGGGGATGAAGCGGTCGCACAGACACACTGAGCTGTGTAATGGCTGTCAAGCCTGCAGCCTTGCCATGCACTGCAGCCAGATGCATACTGAATAGCAGAGCAATGTTGCAGAGAAGTATGGATTTTACTCCTGTCCTCTGCTGTGCATTTGTGTGTGTAAAGAGAGACAGTAAGCCTATTGAGCGAAAAAGAGGCTGAAATGATTGATGGATGTGCCATTTGTTCTCTCACATCCCAGGTTAAACGCCAGCTTTCTATTGGTGGAAAGACGAGGAGTCGGAGTTAAAACTCCAGACAGAAAACGCTGTCGTCTCCTTTCTTTTGTGTTATTCAACCAACCTTCCTTTTAAAAATCTCATATGTCAAAATTTAAACCGGGTCATTATGCTGAAGACACAAGCTGTTTTGTTTAGAACAGTAGATTTCCATATGCCACTGTTGATTTGAGGGCGACCTTTTGAACCCAGCTGGTGTCAAGCTGATCATCTGTGACCTTTTCATGTCCCTGCTCCCTGTCAGAAGACACGGCACCATACTGCGTCTCTCGGAGCAGTGTGGTCAGGACTTCATTTAGTGTCTTAAAATAAGTAAATTAAATTATAGGAAATACTTTTGGATTTATCAACACAACATTGTTGTGTTGTCAGTATTTTCTTTTCTTATTTTCCTACTGTTATGGCTAAGTGGAAAATTTTAAAATGGTTGATTCTTGATTAAAAGAAAAATAGGGATTATTTGTTTTGTAAACAGCAGCAGTTTTTTTTTCTTGCTTTTTTAAAGAACAAAAACTAAAAAAAACATCTTTTAAAGAGGCCATATGTCATTTTGTGCCAGAAAGGCAGGACTTCCACATGATTCAGGTAACCATGTTCATATTGAACTATGAAGATGTGCACATGCTTGATGCTGTTTTTGGGCCCACTCTGTCAACATTTTCCTTCATTTTAAATGATAGATGCGGTTGTATTTTTTTCATATTTTAATGTTATTTCCTCATCAGAAACATACTTGGAGTATTGCCTTGATTCTTTCATGCATGTTTGAGAAATCCTTGAATCTCCCATGGCAACCATTTGGTTGGTGCCTAAACACTTTTTCATACTAAACTCCCCCTTAGCTCCCTACAGACTAGTGGCAGCAGCAATGAACAAACACCCGATCTACTGAGCTTCTCATGCAAACTGTTTTTCAGTCCAACACTCCTAAGAACAATTGTAAACAATCTAAGGGAAACATATTATTGTGATGATGTGCTGAAGGCAGTGTCGGCAAAAGCACTCTGCCTTCGGCCCAATTTCTGTCTCTTTAAGTCAGACAAGGCGTCAAATTACAAAGTCAAATTTCTTTTAAGTTATGTTTTGTACTTACATAATTTTTATAACAGCTAAAGTTATTTGATTGTGCTATAAAATGGCACTATGTGCCTGGAAATTAGATAAGACTGCCGTTTTGCCTAATCTGTGAACATTCATAAACTCCAGTCCAGTAAGTGGCCATAATGCTCCGTGAGGGACAGTTTATTTGACTGGGAATGTTTGTCACCATGTCTTCTTGCAGCCCGAATGTCAAACCACTAGAGGATACAATATTATTATATACTCTATCATTTTGTTTGTCTAATAAGAAATGTACTCAAAATTAAATGGTGGTCGTTGTTTATTGGTGGCTGATTTGAAAGTGATGAGATATATGACCAGGCACGCACAATAATAAATATTAACACAATGTGGTTTGATGAATTTGGATTTGGATCCATTTTGAGTCCAATATAGCCAATTTCATTCAAACCTACTGGTGTAAACGGAGGGAAACATAGTGATTGAAAGCTCAATATGTCCATGTGCACTGTGATTACTGTTTCCATGGATACCTTACCACATGTCATACTGATTCCGCAAAGTTACATGAGAGGCAGAGCCGCCCACAGCACACCTCAAAGCATCCCTCTGTTCCAGTTTCAAACTGGTTAGTCTTCATAAAAAATTTAAAAAGTAAAATAAAATCACAAGCAGAACTGAGCTTGTACTTTTTCTCTTTTATCTAACTAGTTAATGATCGTCTGTTGTTGTCCTTGAAAGGAAAACAAGCGCCTGCAGTACTGTGAAATAATTAGCCAGACACAAGATTTGCCGATTGCGGCAGGTAACCTTACAGTTAATCCAAAAGGCTTAAAGAAACACCGCCTACTAAGCATTTTGCATACAGATACTCTAAATCAAAGATCATGCATGGTGGCAAAGATGGTTTAGATTGTCTTGGAAATTTACGGTGATTAATTTTTCAGAAAACCTTACTCTGAGTACTTATAAGGTACTGTCCAAAGATTTTGAGCTGTCCCCGATTTATTTATTTTTGTCTTTGAAGCAGCCAGACTTTGTTTTTGTAACTCTCTCAAGTGGATCAGATTCTGTGGGTATTCCGGAAATCATGGAGACCACATGCAACAGCAGACAGGTCAGTGTATCCAAGAGCAGCTCCCTGCCTCTGACTCCCTCAATCAGCTCTGACTAGCCAGCAGCAATTAGCAAATACCTGGTGTATCTACTGAGCCTATTATACAAGCCACTTAAGAGCTGAAGAACTCATTATACTGCTCCATTAATGGAAAAGCTATCAGTCAAATACTCAACAAATGTTGCATTTATGACAGAGTGACAAGAACAAAGCCATTGTTTAAAAATAAAGCCGTACAAAGCTTAATTTTCAGGACTAAGCTAACGACTGGATTAAATGAGATCAAAAATAGACATTTTGGCCTACAGAAAACAAATATTTAAACATCTTGAGAACACTCTGTGGTTAACCACAGTGTCTCAGTATCATGATGTGGGAGTGCATTTGACAAATTAAGGACAGGAGAAATTGATATGTTGAGACGTTGCTACATCTATGGCAGCTGTAAGAAAGCCTAGAGGCTTCAAAAGACAAATGTTCCCCTTCATTCTTTTCTAGCTGAAACTCTGAGTCGCTTTAAATTAAAGCTAAAATCCCTCTTGTTTACAGTTGCCTTTAACTGACACATTTGATGTATGTTGATGGTTTTTATGACATTTGACGAAATGCAATGTTTATCGCCTGTTTCACGATTGGCGATCGCATGATGTTTTTATGATGTAAAGCACTTTGAACTGCCTTGTTGCCAAAATATGCCATGCATGACTTGACCCTAAACATTTAGCCGTTGCTATGATGGAATGGTTAATTTGAGGTAAATTCATGTATTAGCATGGCTGAGTTAATGTCCACGTCTAATACTAAAACTGAGAATTTGAGGCAATACTTAAACATTTACTATGCTCTCCATCCAATTTGGCTGAGCCTAAAACTGGGCAAATATGTGTCTCTGTATGGGCAAACGTTTCCTAAAATGGTGGAGGTGTAGCTGTAGCTTGTGTAAGTCTGTCTCATGAAATCAAAATATTAAGTGATTTGGTGAAGAAGCCAATGAAGGCATTGCTCTCTGCATAGTAAGGTTACAGGACCTTAATTGAAAATGAGTGAAAAATCAGCCACATTACAAAAAAAAGTTCATTTTCTGTGTGATCTGTCATGAAGAACATGGCCAATGATGACCAAGTTTCGATTCTTGTTTATAAAATTTAATAAAATGAGTAGCAATCTAAGACTTTTTTTCACAGCATATTCTGTTTGATATATTGATATCTCTCTTTAATGGGCAGACTCTGCCTATCTTGCCTTCCCTCCTTCAACCTGTTTGCCCACCTTTCTTTTCTTGTTTCCATCCATCTTTCACTGCTGGCTCCATCTCAAAGCCAGGCTTTAATTTTGATCAGCGATGAAATGATTGCCCACCTCTTTCAATTCTTCTTTTCTCATGCCCTGCCCCCCCTCCATCCCCAAATTGTTGTCATAGAAACAGAGGAGTGTGTGTGTGTGTGTGAGAGAGAGAGAAAGAGAGTGAGAGATATTGTGTGCTACCACAAGCATCTGTGTTCCAGTCGATTCCCTCAGTGGAGAGATTTATCACCCAGACTAAGTTAGGAGGTTGTGTGTGATGGCCAAATGTGTGCTTCCCTGTCTGCCTTTGTAGTTTCCTGTGTGCACACCTTTATCATCTTCTCTATTTACACACAGGAACAGTATGTGAGGATGTGTGTTTTCCCTATTTTATATATATTTTTTTTATCTGCTTGCGCCCAACAGTGTGTGTAATAGGTCCCCTGTCCCCTCATCAGTCCCCCATCACACACTCTCTAGCTGGCTGGATGACTTTAGATTGAGTGTTTGGTGGCTTAGGCCGACCACAACTCTAATCCTCTGCACTCAAACAAACGTAAACACACACACTTGCACACATATATAAGGTCCCAGGTCTCTCCACTATTAGCCAGGGCCAAGGGAGTTTATGCGTGTTTCAGAATGACTGTGTGTGAGCGTGCATGTTTGGAGGGGGATTGCTCAGAGACACAAGAAGGGGGAACTAGCGAAACTAACCCAATTTCCTGCTCCATTTCCTTTTCACGCGGCGGCTGCGTCCCATTCCACAGCGGGCCAGGCTGAACACCAGCCACCCTACAGCCCGAGGTCACGCCTTTTACCTCTGAGCCACACGCCAGAGAGTAGGGGGTGGGGGTTGGGGGCTCGGTTTAAATAAATCATGGGGCCCCAGCTCAAAATTACACACGAAATTGCTATTTTGAGTGAAACTGAAGTTCACTAAAAGTTTCAAGTCGACTCAGATCAGAATGCTGCGATTTGATAGGAGCAACTTTGAAATATTTATATGTCCCGTGTTTTTTCACATCAATGAGAATCCCATCCTTAAGGACATGTAAAGTAATATATTTGCTGCAGTTAAGTTAGTAATACCAAAATGTTTTGATATACTAAATCTTAGAATGATGGGCAGATGTTTTTTTTTTTTTTTACTTTTGAGGTGAAAGTAAAGATTTAACTCAAGCACTGCTGTTAATTTATTCATTTATTTAGTTTCATTTTCTGAGAGCACTGATTGATTGAGACTTTTCGCAGTTCTCTAAACAAATGCCCCTTTGTGATACAGACCCATGCAAGTAAAACAGGACCGTAGCAAGGAATAGTCTACAAGCAAGTTGTGTCCAGTTCAACACGACCCTTTAAGGTTCATTCACGGCAGATTTAAAATCTGTGAAAAAGCACTCAGTTTTAAAGCACTTTATATATATAAAAATAATTCCTTTACAAATACATCGGACACAATTTTTGCAATTGTCTGCTGTTACTGAGAAGGAATGCAGTGTACCTGTTCTGTAGCTAAGCAAGTAGGAAATCGGCACAAGACAAACCAGTACAATTAACATCAGATCATATATGTATAAATGAATATGGTCAATTATTTTAGAAAATATCAGATTAAAGCAGATTAAGGATGGCAGCAATCAGCCTGTAACTGTGGAAAGTAATGAGAAATGGCAAAAGACAATGATTTGGCAAGTTGGTGGAGCTAGTTTAACAAAAGTATTCTAGCCAGTCTTGTATTTGTGAAGTAGAAGTTGTTTCACAGTAGAAAGGTGCCTGGAAGCTGAAGGTCATACCTCCCAATTTGAGCAATATTTTTCCCTGAAAATATTGCTCAAGACAAGTAGAGGGAAAGTCTTTAGATTCTACTGTCAGCATACTCAATGTCACTAATTTTATATGCAAACCGGCCGGCGTGTGTAACATATTTTTTTTTGTTGTATGTGATACAAACTGATCAAGTTGATCAAGCTGCAAAAGGCAACTCAATCTGTTCTTACATTTAGAAGTCAATTCCTTTTTCATATGTGAAGCTTTTAAATCCTTAAAAAGTTCTAAAAAAAAAATCAAAACCATATCAGTGGTCCAAAAGAAAATAGATGAACTAAAAACCAAAGCCAAATAATAATGTAGGGCCAAATGCTTTGTCAAGGCTCTGTACATACTGTAACTCTTATGGGACTTTAGTTGTACATTGGTTCATGGTCTTTGCTGTCTCTGCTCAGAACAGCAGAAGAAAGCAAGAACAGCAAAAACTGTTGGTCAGAGAAAAGAACAAACTGCTAGTTAATTAGATCTGGAACTCTGCCTTCACCATAAAGGCAGCGCGAGTGTGTAGAAAAATCGCTGCTTGTTTTCTTTAACACCATTTCCTCTGCAGGCTAGCCTTGAACAGCAAAGCTCTGCATGGTTTTTGCTCAGCAGAGTGGAAAGCCTCAGTGTTATGGCCCAGTTGGGTGCCAGCAGTAGCTAGCCAGCAAGCTAGTCACCCCGCTGCTTGCGTTAGGCAATTAACATGCTAATTAAAAATCTCATTAAAATAAGGGAGGTATAAGAGAATGACCTGAGGCAGACCGCTGGGCTTCATTTAGGTCACGAAGACTCGGGGGTTTTCAGGGACTGTGTGTGTATTTAAATATGAGTGTGTTCATGCTGGCTGTGCTCCTGGACCATTGCTTCGCTGTTTGCCTGTTAGATAGAAAACGTCAGATAGCGAGGAAAACTCAACTGGAAGCACACGTTGTTCTTTGGGCTCATAGAGAGATCATGTCTGGGACTTAGGCTGTTCAAAAGGCTGTACATCAGATTCATACTGATAAGCATTTGACAAAAGAGCTTTATGTTGTTGTTTTTTTCCTTTCTTTTGATAGAAATGCTTCTGAACACAATGTGTGGCTGAGCTGCTTAGTATTTCATTGGTGTCTGAACACAAGTCATTAGGGTTGCTGTTAATTACACCTTTTTTGTGGGGGTTAAATTTATTGCCTTGTTGTTTTTTCATTATTTATTTATTTATTTATTTTTATTTTGAAAAAAAAACAAAACAAACTTTCTCAGTTTTGAACCTCACAAAAGAAAGTGATAAAGTTTCGCTTTTGAGGCATAAAGTGTAGAAAGTGCCTCGTCCAAAATGACAAAAAAAAGAAGCTAAAATCTAAATATATTTATACATTTACAAATAACGTTTTTAGAATGTTGCATCTTATTATTATTGTGTACTTACTATGCCTTATTTATGAATTTTTATTGTCTGAATTTGATCTTTTTAGCTGTTAAATCATCTATTCCATGAAATCGGAATAAAACAGGAAGGAAGATTAGTCTTCAGGTTAACAGAGGCAAGCCGCATAGTAGTCAAACATACACCAAAAGCCAAAAACAAAGCAGAGAGACGACTTCTAATACCAGAGTACATTTAAAAGCTTGAAAACACCTTAAAGCTGTTTATTCCTGGCTCGTCAGCAGCCCCCATGTTTGTCTCTGCAGCTTTTTATGGATGGCACTTTGCTGCCATCCATTACGGAGCGCCAAACCTCCATTTACTGTCGCCTAACTTCAAAACTTTAGAGCATTTTATAAAGCCACAATGATTTTAATTATGCAGACAGGAGGTGCTCTGCAGACGTACACATCTTTGTAGAAACACAGTTGTGACTTTTTTCACAATGAGAAGAAAATTAACAGATGAAATCATAAAAATGACATGGTTGATAAAGAAATGGATGTAAACAGATTTTTATGCACAAATCTACAAGTTTGGATCTTTTTGGAAATTCAAAGTAATACACAGTCCNAGTTACNTTCAGTNTTATNAAAGTTAAATTCAAGGGAGATTGTGTTTTGCCTCATTAGATCCACTTAATTTATTGTAAATCCAATTTACCATTTTGCCTCATTATTTATTACATAAAAACAAAATTGTAAAGCTTCTGTATAAAAAATGAATTCTATGATTCAAATGGGCTTTAGAATCGCTTTTAGCAGAAATATCTTCAGAGGGAACATCACTCCCTTAGATCATTGTAAAATTATTGTTTTACAACTGTGAATTCAAATCATTTCAACACCACCGTGCTTGACTGCTGGCATGAAGCGTTTGAGTTGATTTGCACTTTTTGGTGTTCATCACACATGGTGGTTTACATTAAAGCCAAACATCTGCACTTTGGTCTCTTCTGTTTTCTCCAATAGCCCTGTGGTTAATTTAGCTTCAGATTTTAATACATATTGCTGATATATTATTTTCAGAGAAACAACTTGTTAAGCTATTCCAAATGAATCATACTTAAAGAGTCTAATGTGAAGTTCTGCGTTTATTCCAATTTCATTCAGAATTGCACCCTGATCTTCGAGTTAATAGGTCTGTATTTAGATTTAAGGCACTATTTCCTCTGGATACTCTTTCTCACCGAAGAATGATTGGTTTCAAATTGACTAATACTTTTAAGTCCTTCTCAGGTGGATTCACAGGGTCACTGCTGATGCCTTCACACACTGACATTGTCCACATTTCTCTTCGGAGAAGCAAATGGACAATATTTATTTTATGTAGGTAGTCACAATGTTGCTGATTACTAATTAAACATGTCTGATCAGCAGCATATTGCTGCTACTTACTCCTCTTCTATAAAAACCAACAGAAAGGGTGCACTTAGCTTCTCTATTTGCACCTTCTCCTACCCGGCTTTGTATTTGCTTAATAATCACTTGCATTGAATCTATTGCCATTTTCACTCTTTAGGTTGGAATATAATCATTTTAGAATTGAGTAAAAAAAAAAAAAAAAGAGAACGAGAGTGTAGTTTTTTTTTTTTGCACGATCTGCATATGCATGAATATTTCCCTATTTAAATTTAAAAGGGTGTTAGGAAGTCCCAGTTGTCACTGTTTCAAGAAAGTCGACTTGAGATGGCAGCCAACTTATAACTGTGTGTATCTACATAAAAAATGCAGTCAAATCAACATATTCATCACAGCAGTGACAAACCACAACAAAGGCTTTTTCTTCAGCCTTTAGAAACTGTAACAAGCTGTAACCATTTTACCATTTTACTTTTTAAAGTGTATTAACACTTTAGGAAAGTAATGCATTTGCTAAGAAACATTTAATTGGGAAAAATCAGCACTGAGCAGTCCAAAATCCTCAAATGGACCTATAAATGTGTTAAAATAGCTTCTTGATTATTGATCCAGAGGCTCCCTTTGTTTAGAAGCATGACAGTTTTTTTTATTTATTTTTTTGTTTGTTTTGTTTTTCACTTGCTCTTCGCAGTCTGTTACATGGTGGACGTTCAGGACGTTTGTTTGCTGAAATCAAATCCCTGCCGAGTCTGGGAATGAGCTCGATGAGAGTCAAGCTTTTGTGCAAAAACTTTAAGAAGTTAAATCACAGAGCGGAGGTGATTCTCATTAAAAAAAGTTATTTTATCAGTGCAGATTTTAAGATTAGTGTTCATATGCACTTGTTGCAGCTCTTGAAACGAACAAAATACGTAGAGATGCAACGGAAGGTGAAAAGAGAGCCAAACACATAGTAGAATATTCAGAGAAAGAATATCTGAGAAACTTACAGGGAGATAACAGTAGGACTCAGAGAGATAAATAGAACCCCATTAAGCAGAACATCTTTTCCTTTATCATGTCACTCTGTCTGAAACTCAAGGCTGTTCACTTATGAGTCTTGCCTGCATCATTTACCGCTGCCCAGCGTCGGCTTCGTTTTTGCGTCTGGCCTTCACTGAACACAGACAGACACAGAAAAGCTTTGATTAACCTTAGGAATGCTCTGACTTGTTTGTTGTTTGCTTATATCGTCTTCTCTCTCTGTGCCAGTTCCGCTTTGTGCTTCACTTCTTCATCTTTTTTTTTTCATGCCTTGCATCTTCTGCCTCATCTCTAATCACTTCTTTTTTTGATCTTCTTTCATCCAGTCAGATCTACTGTATAGAGAATGCCCACGGTCAGCTGGTGCGTGACCTGGACTTCAATCCCAACCGGCAGTACTACCTGGCCAGTTGTGGAGACGACTGCAAGGTCAAGTTCTGGGACGTCCGTAATGTCCAGGAGCCCGTAAAAACCTTGGAGGAGCACTCACACTGGTGGGTAGAACACAAGGGGGAAATCCTTGGAGGTCCTTGAACGGGAGGTAATTAATCCCCATATTGGTTGAAAGTTGCTTTGTAAGTCAACTATGCACACAGGCAAATGCATTACCTTTTTAAATTAAGAGATGGGATTTAACTGTATATGCTCTGATCTTTAGCATTCTTATACAAGTCATTATGGATGTTTTTCATCTCCGTTGTCTTCTCTTGACAAGAGATTCAGAGTCTTGCAAAAACATTGCATCCTTAATGGTGGCATATTTCACTTTCAGCTGCATTCCTTAAAGTGGGGTGCAGGTCAGTTTTTCATTGCTATTTCTATGCATTTTAAGGAAATTGGGTTTTATGACTACAATAAATATCTACAAGCAGGAGCTCATTTAGTTGTTTTGGCTTGATCGTGGGTCCTATTGGATCATATTTTATAAGAGTAAATTGACCCATACTGAATTGGAACAAAAATAAATGGATATGGTACTATCAGTATTAAAAATGATACACATTAAAATGTTATGTGAAACCTGAGCATTTTTTTATAAGCGTTTATCTTTATAATTCAAAATAATGCCTTACTACGAAGAAAAATAAACAATGGTTTAGGTGCAATCTACTTACCGCTAAGAAACGAAGTTCAACTCATTTTATTTCTGCAGCACCAACATAAAGAAAATAAACAAGTCATTTCAATTCTGTCACACATGCATTCCAATTGATCCTAGTTATCAAAAGGTGCACTTAGTTCAGTTCATTACTCAAATTATTTTAATACGTTTTCTATCTAAGGAACGCCAGCAGGTTGCATCAAGTCATTGACTTGCAGCATTTCCTCCGCCTGGATGGACATGTACTGAAAACAGACAGTCTCTTGCTTGTGTCGTTTACAACAATCCCACATTTTGAGAATACATGTAGTGACAGTGGAGACAAAACTAAACCCCCCTCCCTTAATAAGAAGAAACCTCCAACATAACCTGCCTCGGTACAAGCGGTCCACCTGCCATGACCGACTGAGAGTTTGAGAAGACAGAGCAGAATGCACAAAAAAGAAGCAGGAGAACTGATTTAGGAGTACTTCATATGTTATTAAAAAAGCAAAAAGTTAATAGCAAAATAGAGAGGACGCTTAGTTGGTGGCATTATGTCAGCCGGCGCGGCCCTCCAGGAAGGTATCACAGCCAAACAGAACACCAGGTGTAGCTTCTAGAAACCAGCTGCCGTCATCCTGTGCTCAACTTTTGAGTATTTTTTATGTGTTGTTCTCTGCCATCTTTTTTTTTTTTTAATAAGGTTTATAAAATATTCACTTTAAAATTGTGTTCATTCCTAAAGTAAATAGCTATTAATCTTCAGGTAAATGTAACATTTTGAATTGGGGGGAAAAGGATGCCTGCATAAGAAGCAGAAGTAAGATCGACAGTGTGGAGGACGGATACTCAGGCAAAGCACACCCACAATAGCAATAAATAAGATAACTCATTTGCTGGACTTGTGATTGGTTTCCTGTTTCATTAATTGCTTTATCTCATAACTAATGAAATGCCCCGACTTCTCTTGATGTAATAAAAGGCAGTAATAAACTCATTACTAATTAAATCCACTGCCACTCCTTTGGTTCTGGAGGACTGGAGGTGAGTCCAGCCCCGGGTCGTCTTCTGCTGAGGCTTCAGGCGTCGCTCTGAGCTGAACAGCCGACTGCAGATGTGTCGGTGTAGGAGACACGCTCCGTCTCTTCTGTGAGCTGAATAGATGATCAGCATGAGCCAAACTGGGATCCAGCTGTAGCGCACACACCCACACACGCAAACAGTGGAGCAGCCACACACTTTGCCGACGTGCACGCACAGGAGCAGACGTTATCTCCGAAAGAGAGGCAGGCTCGG
Source organism: Poecilia latipinna (assembly GCF_001443285.1). Lineage (NCBI taxonomy): Eukaryota > Metazoa > Chordata > Actinopteri > Cyprinodontiformes > Poeciliidae > Poecilia > Poecilia latipinna. The sequence continues at coordinate 106,848 of NW_015114548.1, forward strand.
CAAACATATCCATAACTGTAGATTGCAGCAGATGGGATGTCTTCTGATGGGAGATAGGTGACGTGTGTGTGTGTGTGTGTGTTCACTATCATCTAATCTGTGTTTTTGCAGAGCTCTCTTTTTATCTGTGTGGCCACATGCGTTTGTGTGCCTTCCCCACATTTCTATAAAGCACATTCTCATTTGTATTCGCCTCTATGAGCACCCATCTTCTTCTGTTCGCTGCGTTTATGTGTGGGTGTTTGTCGTGCGCGCTCATTTGTCGGAGCGCAGCCAGGATATGGCCTCGGGGCTGCTGGGGGTATTAGGGACTATTTTTTAGCAGGGAAGCGGATTAGCAGAGCGCAGGGAACGGCGTGGCCGAGGCTGATTTTTCTGTCAACAGCCTCAGTTATCCCTCAATCCCTCCCTGTGAGGGAACTGGGACCGCACTCTGAGCTGCGCCTCGGGCTCACAAAGGCACACAAACACACAAAGATCGAGTGCACAAGAAAAAAAAAAAAAAAAGGAGAAAGAAAGAGAAGCAACTAAGGGAACGAAGGGACAAAATGGAGAGAGTTATGGAAGGGAGATGAGGAAATTGAGAAAGAAATAAAGTAAGGATTACGGAGTTTTTCATTATGATCATCAGAACATGTGAACTAAGCTCAAATATAGACTGCAGGCTTCCAAATCCTTATTACTGGCATCTAAATACTCAAACAGAGCTATTTTAACGCCTGCGTGAGAGCACCGCGTTTTCTGCATGATGCGTGTGGGTGGCTGAGAGTGTGCATGAGCAGACTGCTCATACATATCGTCAACAAACTATCTCAGCATCCAGAGCTTGCTGCGGGGCTCTTCACCCACACACGGCTTTCTTCACAATCATTTTCATCATATGCATAAATGTAAAAACGAAAAAGTGCTCCCCACGTTGCCGCGCCGTCTAACTCTGAGTGAATAATGTGTGTCCCAGGGTGTGGAGCGTCCGCTACAACCACAGCCACGACCAGCTGGTGCTGACAGCCAGCAGCGACAGCCGTCTCATCCTCTCCAATATGGTGTCCATCTCCTCGGAGCCATTCGGACACTTGGTGGACGACGAGGAGCTCAGCGAGGGAGAGGACAACCACCAGGAGGACAAGTAAGAAGAACTCTGGGAGTTTTAACAACTCATTAGCAGCGGCACCTAGCCTGAGCAGTCTGGTTTAAGCTGGTGGTTGGTGGATTTTTAGAAGGAAGGAACATGGGATTTTATTTTTAATAAGAAGATTATTAAAGTAAACGTGAGTAACAGAAATGAAAGAAGTTGAGTGACATCAACGAATTAATAACACCTGACACCCAAATGAGCCTTTTTGAAGGAAGCCGTAGCCATTCCTTTATTGGTAGACTTGTTGATGTGCTGGGCTCCATTATCAGATTTAAAGCTGATGAAATCAAATTATATTTAAGCAGTCAGCAAATACCATCATTTTTACATGTCTTTTTCAGTTCTATTGAGTCTCGTAGCTCGCAATGGCTTTATTAATATGAATTTCCAAGGCCAAGAAATGTGTAAAAAATGGACGAAAGGAAGAGGGAGAACACAAAGGAGCGGAGGAATACTACCGAAAATACGAGATTATTTTAATAATGCCATATTTGTGCATCACTGTATAGCACAATGTTACCCGAGACAAAGATAATCATAGTTAAGTCTCCAGCTCTAATTCAAGTTTATGAAACAAAAATAAAAAAAATATATTGTATCCAGGTAGGAGGAAAGTAGTGAAAATAAGTTTCTTTGAGACTTAAACCAGCACCCTGCAGAGTGATTTAAATGCACTTTGTGTTTGAGTGCCAGCAGACTACTCACGACAAAATCTGTAGTTTGAACCACTTGAACTATCTACGTATTCTAGTGGATGTTGCAGTTTGTGCTCTGGATCTGACTGGCATTATTTCTTTGATGCCTGAGGCAATTGGCCTTCCTGTATCTTCCTGTTAATCGTTTTATTAGAAAGCTTACTCATGTAATCCAGAATCATCTCGTAGATTGTAGCCACAGCTGTAGAAGTATGACAGATGTTGCAAGGCTCTGGTCAGTCTCCAGGTTTCAATTAGATCGAAATGCTGATCTAGAACTTTGGGGAACCCCACAATTTCCTCTACAATGTAGAAGAAATGTAATTACTGCTGTCTGTTTGCTGCCAGATCTTCTTTTACAAGCCACTGAATCATCCAGTGTACTAAGTTTCTTTCTCAGTTTTTTTTTTTTTTTGTTTGTTTGTCTTAAGCTAACACCCATTGGGGTAACAAGTGAACATTTTGGGGCTGATAATCGAGAGGTTTCACCTTTAAGGTCAGATCTGCTCTAATCCTTAACAAAGGCTTAAAAGGGGAGTCATTGCACAGACACAAGTCTTCATCAGGATCAAGAAAAAAAAATTCTCTGCTTTTCTGTCTTTAGTTGTGTAAAGGGTCTAATGAAACAAACTGAGATACTCAAGACTGTAAGGAAATATGCAGTGTATATCTGAACTTTTTTCCTCCTAAGATTAAAGCTGACAGCCAGAACCCCTCTGACTCACAACACTTTGAAACTCTCAGTGATAAAAAGGAAAATATTAAAAATGTGTTACTGTCAAAACACTTCAGGAGACTCTCTTTTTTTTTTTCTATCTCTGTAGAGTTAACAGAGTTGATTTGGAAAAAGTCAGGAAAATCCTCTGTAATTGTTACTGTTCACTGCTGTCCAAATCTGCTGCAGTCCAACATCCATTATGGTCCCCCTCTCAGCCATAACTACCAGCTCTTACACTCAATGGCCAACTCTCATCCACAATTATCAACTCTTCTTCCTAATTACCAGCACTCAGCTTTACTTTTAACCCTTTCTCTGTGGCTGTTGTTGACCTACCGTCCATATGTCCTACTCAGCAGTACCTTAACACAGCGTTCAATCCTCCACCTGCAGCCAGGACATCTGGGATGAAGATTTTTTTAAAGGAAAGAAAAGAAAATAATGTGTAGGATTCAATGAGATAAGCTAGTTTAAGATTTCATCACAATCAATTATAATTAGAAAGTGTCATATCTTTTTTTCTTGCAAATTTTAGGTAAATCTACTTGAAGGGAGTTGCTCATTTATAGTTGTTCTGGATATTTGATCTCATATAAAAGTCATAAAAAGTCTGAAAACCAGAAGTTTATACTCTGGTTCCACGGCAAGGGAGAAAGAGAGAGAAAAAGAGGACATAGGCAGGGAATTATCTTTAAAAAATAAGCATTTTCATCAGTTTTATCAAGGCAAGTCCTCCTCATTGGATTAAAAAAAACAACTTCCTTTTAACTTATAAAACTTTGATTTTATATACTAGCCCAAGACTGTTTTTTTTTTATATGGCTCCTCAAAATTAATTTTCAACCACAAGTTTTCACTTAAAGATTCCTAAATAGGTGGCCCCAGCCGTGTGATCTATGGCAGTCTGTCGGTGGTTAAACTGTGCAGCCACATTATCCCTAAAAGCTCTCGATCCCTGGTGTAACTGAGACCAAGCCCAGTATTTGTTAGGATCACTCAAGAGCTCCCACTTGTGCTCTCTCTTCCTGTTCTTTCCCTCTAAATGTATACAAGTGACACATTTAAGAGCGATTTTATTTTAGGCCGCCGTCCAGAGGGAGCAGCTACTGTCAGAGTAAAAACGTAAATGTGTAAAATAAATCCAAATGTTTAAATCATTGTTTTCCCCCTCAGGAACACTTACAGCCTGGGGGGTTTGAGGGGAATTTAAGCTGGCAGTGATACTGGATCATATTCTTGAATTGTTATTTATTGCCTTGGTATTGTAGCAGCAGCTAGCAGAAATGTGTAAGCACTGACCATGTTATTGGTTGGCAGTTGTTTTTCTTTTTTTATATATATATATTATTCATAATTTAATACCCAAATTTAATGTTTGATAGTTCAATTTAACTCCTGAAAGTTTTGTGGAAATAAAGTGAATAAAATAAAATGGTAAATCTGCTGTTCTTCCCCTTGCTAATGGTGCTGTTGAGACTTGATTTTATGAATGCCATTTAATACTCAAGACATTTTCACAAACTCAATCTGCAGAATGCTGCTTTTGACAGAAAGCAAATCATGAAGCACTCCTCTTCAGTGTCTTAGATATTTCTGTAACGTGTTTTTGGGCTGCAGGAGTAAGGAGCCCCTAAAAGACAGCGTGGTGTCCACCTACGAGGAGCACGAGGACAGCGTGTACGCAGCAGAGTGGTCGTCGGCCGACCCATGGCTGTTTGCATCGCTTAGCTATGATGGACGCCTGGTCATCAACAGGGTTCCCCGAGCTCTTAAATACCGCATCCTGCTGTGAGAAAGAGAGCTACCCCACAAGTGTGACTAATACTTTGTCTGATGTTCTGTAAATATCTAAGTCCGGATGTTTGTATCATTGTAAAGAAGGAAATATCTTGCTAATTACCATTGAAGTAAAGTCTTTGCATCAAAGTGTGCCTAATTTTTGAGCTCTTAAAGTTTTGTCTGCTGACCAAATCTGTGTGCTAACACATTCCAGACTTCAATAAACATGAGAGGGTAAAAGGAACACTTTTACATTATGTTTTTCATTGTACTGAAATATGAGAAAGTTCTGGCAAATTAAAGTACTCTTAGTTTCACATTGGTTTATACTAGGCTTGCATAGAAACAAATCAGAATTTTTTAGATTTGTATGCATTTATTTGGTAAAAAAAAAAAATAGTAATCACATCCTCATAGAAAAATACAAACAGATCAAGAATACTAAATAGATGTTTGCCTAAATTATTTACAACCCCTCCATTAGAGAATATTAATTATACAATAAAGCAAAAACAAATGAGAAGAAACTCATCTGGTTTTGGACCACTTTATTCATGAAGAACAGACTTAACACACATGAAGGAAATGTCAGGAAATGTGCAAGAAGTAACTCTGATCAATGTCTCTTATATATATATATATATATATATATATATATATATTTTTTTTTTTTTTTTTTCTGTCAGTTTTTCACCTAAAATAAAATAATTGGGGAACATTAACCTGTTCCCCAATCAGGAATTGAATTTGACTGTGTGCAATTTGGTGATTGAGTTATTATTGTTATACATCTCATATTAATTATTACAATGTTCTTTTCAGTTACATTATTATTATTGCTATATATGTATTCTTGGTTTCCTATTTTTTTTTTCTCTTTGCACGTATAGAAGCAGATTGCTATGTTTACGACGCATTAGAATATATATATATATATATATATATATATATATATATATATATATATATATATATATATATTCAATCAATTATCACTTTGTAATAGGAAAACTAAATGGAATAATGTTAAAGTTTATGTGTAAGAAGCATAATTTAAAAAAATAATATTCTTGTGTGTCCTTCTCACTCCACCACATAGAGTTGACAGTCTCACTCCCACATAAAACAATGAGTTAAATAATAAATATTCAGTGAGAATTTTGTGTTAAATTAATGGAAATGTATTTAAAGTATTTTCTCAGCTTAAACTGGTCCAGCACTCAGTTTTAAACAAGTTTTGCACTCTTGCATCCTCACCTAATGAGCCGTACTCGTAACCTGTCAGTTTCCTGGAGCAAATAAGGATTAAATGTGTTTTATAAGCTGTGATCTTTAATTCATGTTTACCCGTCGTGATTGTTTTTGTAGATTTTCAGCAAATTGATGTTCTAATTTCATGAAGACTTCTTGTTGTCAACCCACAGATTGTAAAGTTAAAAATATTCCCTTGACTCACTGAAATTAAGTTTGTTTTCTTTTCTTTTTTCTTTTTTTTTTAATTTAGAAAGTTTGCTTGTGTAAAACAGATGCAGACAAATTACTCTTTCTGGTTGATGGGAAAACAAAACGAAAATCATTGATGCTAGCCTTTGGTAATGAGTCTGAGGCTCTCAGATTTTAGATGAACTAGTTTATAGTGTGACGCATATTACATAGATACAAAACTAGGAGATATTCGGTTTTAAAAGAGTGACATTTGTCCATTTTAACTCTGGAAATTTGTTTTTTTAAAGCTGCATAAAAAGCTGTTTGTTTTTGTTTATATTTGACCTATTGAGAAACAAGATGAAATGATTTATCAGAGGCTTACATTTTGGAAGAAAAACTTTTTATTTTGACAGCTACGTGCAAACTGTTGAGACCCGCTCTACACCAGAGCCTCGTAGCTTGTTGCTGCAAAGATCAATTTTAGTCTCATTTTACCATAACAATCTAAATCCTAAACAAGTTTGGAGTTGAGTAAACCCAAGAAGTGAAGCACAAGTTTCAAGAATGTCAATGTCAGATAAATTCTCATTTTATCTAATGAGAATTGCTGAAGGTACAAATAAAACTTTTTTTTTTTAAATGTTTCTCCTCCACGTTATTACTGTACTCAAATGAAAGGTTTGATTTTTGATATGAGACAAATTTATGACAGGCTTTCTACCCGTCTTCACCATTGCTGCCGTTAGGTGTGGAGTGTGCCGTACGTCACCGTACCGCCAACCAGTTTCTCGGCCCTGATTTTATAATGAATGCAGCCACACAACCCTAAAAGGCTTCAGGGAGAGGCAGCTTAATTCATTACTCAGATCTCAAAATTGCTGTTGATTTTGTGTCTATTGATTTTTGAATTAACTTTCAAATAGTTTTATTGATTTTACTGGGAGTGCTTCTGTCCAATACAGACTTAAATGCTGCTGTAAATTCAAACTTAACAGAGCTATGATGCACGTTTACAGACAGGTGATAGAAATGATTTGCCATGGGTTTTTTTTTTCTTCTTCTGTCTTTTCATGAATTGAACATGGTATGTTATTATTCTGTCTGTTTTGCACCATCTGTATCTCGCTGCATTTTCACTCATCTCCCTCCTGCCATTCACATGCCCGCCTCCTCCGAGTCTGTAGGTGCTGCGGCTGGTCGATAGCGACAGTCCGAGCCTCTGAGATAGCGGACATCATCGACAGGCCTCTTAATTGCAGCTTGACTTCAGGGATCACACTTTCACATGCTCTCACACACAAGAGAAAGGAGGGAGGGAGGGGCATGGACACTTCATTATCATCAGGTCTGTGGCTGAATCCTGAGTCTGTGTCTCCGACTGACCACAGAACCTGCTCACAGCGAGCTGCTTTTACCCTGCAGTCAGGGATCCGAGTAGAAACGCAGCAATATGTCATGTTGTTTTTAATCTGTACCAGAGTGTGAAAAAACCCGACAGAGAACAGCATGTGAATCTTTCTGCACATGTATAAACGGTGCGCGTGAAGGAGAGTCAGAGCTTTCCATCATAAGGAACTTCCAGCAGCTGATATGAGCTCAGCTTTGTGACCGATCGTCGATCCGTCTACTAATAACAGCCGAGTTTTTGCATTTGAATCAATGAGAGCATCTCTTTAGCATGCCTGAAAGCCTTTCCCGGGACAAATTACATTAACTATGATGCATCGATTGTCAATGGGGAGATTTGGGTACTTTATTGAAGGCAGTTTAAATATTCTTCCAGGGCACAAATAGAGCTGGAAACCAAAGCTTGGCATCCACATATGGGATTTAAATTAGTCATTTCGAATTTTTTGCTTAGTCTCCTAATGTCACTGGAGGATTTTAATCAGTAAAATGCCTTGGCAAAGTATCCCCATTCCTTTAGACTTTCTATCGTTTGTCACATTACAATTATACATTTCTGTGCATTCATTAAGTTTTAATTTAACACATCAACACAAAGTACCACATAAGTGTAATGTGACAGGGAAGCCATGTTTTTTTTCAACATTTTTTATTTTTTTTTTGCAAATTTAAAGAAGTATGGAGCGCATGTGTTTTCAGCCCTTAAATAAGATTCAGTGCCATCAGTTTCTTAAGTCACCAAAGCGGTAAACAAAGTCAAGATTATTATAAATACGGCTGATGGACTCAGAGAGGACATTGGTGAACAAGCAGAGTTGGGTTGTTAAACAGAACAGATGGAAGAAGCTGCTCTGGCCAGATGTGGCTAAAATAGACCTTTCTGCGTGGAAAACGTTACGCGTAGAGGAAAACTCTACGAATAGAACATCGTAGAGTTTCCCACACAACTACGACGTTGTTTAAATCAATGAGTGTTTGTGTTCACCAATAGGAAGTTCAGATTTTACTCTGTTAAGCTACTGATCTAGAACACAGAACTCAAAAAAAAAACTTGAGAATATCTATTTACTGTGTGCAATGGGTTAATGCAAAATGAGGCAACCGTCCTGCAGTCTTTGCTCTTTGACCCACTCTAATGATGAGCATGTACACTCACTTCCATTAAAAAAAAAAAAAAAAACACTTTTTGGTGCAGACAAAATGAACAACACTACAAATGAAAGTATTTATCTGTATGCATTCTGGGCTAAATATAGAAAATGGCCATATTGACATAAAACTGGTGTTTTATTTCTGAACTTCTGCTCATTGTGTCTTTCAGTAAATATTTTTACTGACTCTGGGACATGACACCCACCCTATGAATCATATCACTAAGAAGTGAGTCTCTGCGTAGCATCTTGAATGGAGGTAATGGCACCTGAGGGTCACCCGGGTGTTGTTCTCAGAGGGTGGAGGCGGAATTGGATTCAGCGGCTGTTGAAATGAAATAGAAAAAAAATTAGATTTCATTTAATTATTTATTCATGTCGGCTAAGCAATATGGAGCCACCTGGGGTGTGTGTATGTTTGTGTGGGAGGGTGGGGGGGGGGCTTCAGGTGATTATTACCTTTGAGAATTTGCCTCATTTGCATGGAGGGGAGTTTATATGACCCCCTTGAAATGAAAATTATTCACAAACACGCCGCTCCCAGTAGAAAGAGGAGGGAGAAAGACAAAGAAGAGAAAGTGGCTGGTGGTGAGAAAGACTCCCGTGGGAGAAGACGAACTGCAAATGTATGTTGAGGATTGAGCGAAGGAGAGAAGAGACAGGGTAAATGATGAGTTAATGACTTCCAGATTCATGCAAATCCCTCGTTTTCTGTGTCCATTCTCAAGCGCCTGTGAGTTTTTCATGAGAATACGGGTGATTTCAGAGCTGGAGGAGACTCCAAACGTGAAGATTTTACAGGACCGGAAACTAAAAGTAAACAAAGCGTGTGAAACAGGCAGGAATTTACCGTACAGGGGAATTGGCCTGGCATAAAATCAGTTAGCTGTTAACCTAGTTGCACCCGAGCCGCAGAGCGCGGAGCGTTTCTCAGGCTCTTAGCTCCGGAGCAGAGGAAGCCCGGATGAAACACAGTCCCATCACGTTTGATGTTGGCTTGGCGCTTGCAAGGATGACTACTTAACACTGACAAGCAGCCTGTAGTCGAGGAGGAGGAGGGGGGAATCTTCTGTGCGCCGTAAGCTACTTATTTACCACCCGAGGAGATAAACTACTTTAGAACGGGAGAGAACATGAAGCCATCCCTGATGTTACAGGAGGAGCCTCTGCCTGTTTTTGGGGTTATGTTTGCGAAGGAAATTGAACGGCCTTTTGCCAAAGCTGTGAAATGTTCTTTCCACGTCTCTTAAGCCACATCAAGTTTTTCTGCCTACAATTTATACAGGGATGAGACAAATACGACACCACAATGCGTATTTATTCATTTGTTTGTTTGTTTTTATTAGTTTATTTATTCATGTATGCATAAAAACACCAAAAATAATAATGTGTCTTTACATTTTACCTTCTATTTCACCTGTAAACATGCAATATTCAAATGAACCAAAACAAAGTAGTCTGACCACTCTTCCTTGAAAAATGCTGGCTAGGAGTCTAATGAGTTTGTGGATCCAGGTCAACTTTTAAGTGCTGGATGTTTGGGGTACAATTTATTATGAAATTAAAATGAAAGCACCAACTATATTTAATAAAAGATGAATACTTTATGTTCCATGTGACATTTCCCCCCTTTTTTGTGAGGATTTTATTTTGTCAGTGGAAACCTTGCCCTAAAAATCTGCCTCAACCTTCTGAGCTGGGGAACAAAATCTGTGCCGTTCTTCAGCTACTGCACAGCCTGACTTTGGACACACCTGTCCCAACTGTTTGCGCTCTATGAGAGGGTTGTTTCCATCTATTTTGCTTGTTTTAAGTTTTCTTCATCATCATAAACGGATTAAAACTTTGGGTTAAAGTTGCCAATTCCTTCCAAATACCTTAGTTTTCATTGAACTGACCTTCCTCATTGTAGATTTACTGGAATGTTGTGTGATCTGTGTTGTCTACTCTACCTTCCATGGTGTTTTTTTTTTGTTTTATTTTATTTTTTTATTAATGGCAAGAAAAAAATTCCTCCCCAAAAAAAAAAGTAATAATGGTAAAACAATGACTATGCCCAGCAGTCAAATAAACCCAAGCCATGAGGTCAAAACCCCCGTGCTTCACATTTGACATGCAGTTTAAAAAAAAAAAAAAATTGAAAAAAGATTTTTGCGTAGACTTGGATTTTATTTTCATTGTTCTCATTTTTTACATCCTTTTTTTCCTACCCAGCCTTTGGCCACAACTTTATTGGGCCTGAAAACCTCACAACTCTTTGAATTTCTTTAAGGTGTTTAAGGGATCAATACATTTCAATGTTTGTAGCCAATGTCATTCATCTGAAATCAACCTTCCCTTCCCGCTGAATGAGTGAGAAAAGAAGGTCCGGAGAACAAGACTCTATCACGGTGTGTCTATTTTCTTCTTCTGGCCTTATTGTTCCTCAATTATGGAACAAGCACAGAGTCTATCAGTGTTATTTATGAGCCTTTGCTACCACAACACACTTATAATTACCTCTCCAAAACCATAATTGTGCTCATTTCTCACATCCAGCTTAGACACCCGCCACCCAGTTGCCCTCCTACTCTCTCAGTTCCGATTTTGAGACATTTTGGATCAGATTGTTCATTGGGATGCAGTACGTTAACAACAAGTTTAAAGAACTAATTTAGAACTGCTTGATCAACATATTGTGTGATTTCGAGTGATCTAATATTCCGATTTGCAGAAAAAGTCAGCGTTTGTGTGTCAGGCTTTTGGAATGCGATCGGCCAGAGACTGAAATAACCGCTGAGCCCTTCACCGCCGTCCCAGCGATGCAGACTGACAGACTGTATGTGTTTGATCATTGGTGCGTGGCTGGGGGACAGAGCAGGAGCAGGGGCCGTAGCGACTCTCAAACCTTTTTGTCAATCACCAGCCAGTGAACGGCTCACCATGAAATCCATTAAAACCAATTTAGCAAGAACTGCACAGCTCGGAGCTCCTCTCCAATCCATGGGAAATTAATGATGGTTTTCAAAACTTTGGAGCTTTGAGTTTTTGGCTGAATATATGTAATTTTTTTTTTGAGTTTGAGGTGTCATTAAGTATTATATGGTAAAAAGAGTTCACTGTGGGAGGTGGGGTTTTTTTTTTGTGGAAATATGTGCCCTTTACACTCATTTTGTTTCATTAGTGTAGTTTTGATGTTTCTTATTTGTTGAAGTGCAGCTTTGTTGATTGTTAATAATGGAGATTTCCAAGGCAAAAAACTAAAAAACAGATAATTATGTACTCTATAAAATAGTTACTGTTCATATGAATATTTAATTTTATCATAAGGCCATCAATGCTGTTAAGTGCACCGGTCCCTCCTGCAACAAAACATGTTATTATTAGTCTAAAACGTTAAAGTTGTCCAAATGTCTCTTTAGATGTTTTCCCATAATGTAGTTAAAAGACACAGTGTATTTAATGTGTTTCCTTAAAATAGTTGCACAAAGTATCACAAATATATAATCATCACAATATACATTATTCATATCACAGAGGACTATTGGGAGAGCAATAATTGTTGGCTAATATATTCCAGGTGTTCTGAACATACATTTAACACACCAATCTAATATTTAGTCACTTGGGCAAGCATATGATCACATCAGAAACAAATGACAATGCACAATTGTCTTAAGTCAAAGAGTGATTGGAGCATGTGTGAGAAAGAGAGGAAAGAAGAAAATAGGCATCTTTCAAATGTTTACAGAAATCTGAGGGACTATAAGGTCTGGCCTGAAAGTCTAAAACCTGCGAGAAATAATGAAACACCACATTTTTTTGGTTCCAACATTGTTGAGGAACTTCAGATACAATGCCATTGTGCAATCTCTCTGAAATCTTGAATAACTTCCTGTTTAAAGAGTTCGGAGTTGCCTTAGCTGAAGGAAGCCACCAGCAGCCACTGAAGCAGTTTGAAGTTTTGAATCCTGAAACCGACGAGGTGAGAATTACAGTCTCCAAGTCTGTAGGCATAGTTGGCAGCTGGAAAGTGGGGAACTGGCTGGTCCTGTCTGTGAAGGGAGTTAAGAGTTTTCTAAGGAATGCAAAAAAAAAAAAAAAAAAA
>NW_015114548.1:122400-124800 GCF_001443285.1 Poecilia latipinna
CAAAAAAAAAAAAAAAAAAAAACCAAAAAGAAAAGTATTTCACAGCTTGCCTGGGAATATTTTCTGGAAGACGTAGCTGAGAAAAGGAAGGGAATCTGGATGATGAATGGTCTTTCTGTTTAGCTGCTTGTTGCACGTTTTACTCCTTTTTCAATGTCTGGGCTCTAATTAATGATCAGTCCATAAAAATCAAAATTATTGACGAGATATTTGGTCAGAGAACTTATATATTCCCTAATTATGTCATATCAAAAGACAAAGTACCAGTTTTATCATGACAGTAGGCATATCAAGTATTAAGTGTCTAAAAAAATGTTTTCTTTCTCTTCACATTTACACAAAGAATGGAGGACAATTTATTGGTGACAAAAAATTACAAATTTATTTCCAGATGCAACGTGCAGTGAAACCATAGTCCTGGATGATTGTCTTCTGTAAAGGTTAGGTGGCTCATTGAAACTTGAACCCCTTTTTTTACGCAAGGTGGTCACAATTTTTTTTTTTACTTTTCAAAAATTTAATGTTATAATCACAAGCAACAGTGTGCTTTATTTGGATGTTGCGTTACGCTCTTTTGTCTCATAGTTCAGTGATCTAATGTTTGGTCTCATGTTCTTATGTGAACTTATTTAAATGTCTGCATGTGTAGTTACAGAAGAACTCATTGTTGTAGGATTTCTTATACTTTTTGTTGTTGTATGTTTTACCAAACATTAATGTGTCTGCAAGAAAATAAAAATGTGCAATATCAGTCTTCTTCTGCACACACGGTAGCTAATGTTGTGATTTAAAATGAATAATCTGCAATGGCAGTGAATTGATTTTTATAGTCACCAGGGTATAGGAGAGTGATCTGTAAACTACCTGTGTTTTGTATGTTTTTTTTTTTTGTTTGTTTTTTTTGCTTTCTATGTGAAAGTTTTCCTGTCCTCTCCTGACCCCTTGCTGTTCTTCTGTCATGCTGCTCGCTCACTCATCCGCTGATTCTTCACCCCTCTCCTCCTTGCTCATTCGCTCACATCAGACTTGTCATCCGGCGCAGCGCGCTCGGACACACTCATGGGAGCTGCCTGACCCAGATCTGTCTCCTCCTTTGCCCAGCTGACCACACACAAACACACACACACACACACACACGCACACACACACGGTCAGCCACAGATGCACTTGACATTTGGGTCGCTGACAAGACATCAGGTGAGGACAGAGGAGCCCAGGTGACAAGGAGAAGCAGTGAACCTTTGCCGTGATATTGCCCTAGTGAACCCCTGAACACAACGCACACACACACACACACACACACACACACACACACACACACACACACACACACACACACACATCTCCACTCTGAATTAGCCTGTCAAGTGAGCAGGAATTGAGGTGGTTGCTTCTCAGCTCTGAAAACTAGGGAGTGACTTAATTTTCAGGTGGTTCTCTCCCACAACTTTGATCCAGGGGAGATACATGCTATTCCTTAGCTCACCAATATTAAACCTGAAGAACTGAAACACCGACTGAAAACGATCATGTCTATAAAAGGGACTGGAAATTAAGACCACTAAAAAGCCAGAGGGGGTTTTATTCCTGCGAAAACTTTTTACTAATCTGCTGACAAAAAAAGAAGATGCCATTTAAGTTTGAAATTTGTTTCTCAGCAGCACTTTTGTCTCAAAACAATGGATTTGATTACAATATAATTTGATGTTTGTGTCTCTGTAGTCAAATCAGCCGCTCCTAAGCTGAAAGTCAAACTGTATTATAAATCTTAACCAAAAAATAAAAAATGTGCAGTGAAATATGATAAAAGTTTTTCTTACTTTACAGCAGCAATTTGCAAACTCTGAACTCAGATCCGGGGGAGCACGGAGGAGCAGTGAGTAGCACTGTCACCTCGCAGCAAAAAGGAAGCAGGTCCTGGGTTCAAAATACGCCCTGAGGTCTTTGTGTATGGCGCTTGCATGCATGAGTTCTCTCTGATTTCTCTGGCCTCCTCCCACAGTCTAAAAACTTGACTGATAGGTTTATTGAATACTCTTAAAATTCCCCTTAGGGATGTGTGTGTGTGTGTGTGTGTGTGTGTGTGTGTGTGTGTTGTATTTGAGACAGTGTAAAGACCATTTTTCTTCGGGCGTCATAACAAGAACGTCCGGTTTTAGTTTAGGTATGTACTGGTAACAGTTCAGCTTAAGATAAAGGTCAGAGTTAGGCTATAAAAATGAATGGAAGTCAACGCAAAGTCCTCGNTCCTTGTGGGGACCGGAGCTTGGTCCCCACAAGGAGAAACCCTGTTTTTGGGTCAGGGGTCAGAGTTAGGGCTAAGGTATGAATTGAGTTTTGGTTAGGGTTAGGGTTAGGTATGTCAGTGTTTTTCAACCTCTTTTGAGCCAAGGTACACTT
>NW_015114549.1:0-23574 GCF_001443285.1 Poecilia latipinna
GCTGACAAAAGCGCTTGTAGAGCTCCGCTCGGGTTGAGCTGAGCGTGATTGTAATGTGGCAGTACAAACTGATTGTGACTTAATAATTGGGAGGTTTGTGAAACAGGTCTATTTCCAGACACCGTAGAAGTATGAACTTATAAGCAGAAGACAGCTGGGTGGTTCTCTTCTTAAGCACTTAGAATAGAAGCAACAGAAAGCCAGATGGAAGTACAAAAAGATGCAAGAAGTGAATTTTGCTTTGTAGATCCCCTTCGAGTTTATTTTTATTAAAGACTCCTGGATTATTTTTATTGTCATGATCCCATGATTTTCTTGCTTTATGTTTGTCTGCAGTTCTGTATTTTGGATCGTTGTATTTTGAGTTATTTCTGAACTTCTATTTTGAGCTCTATTGAGTGTTCGTTGCTCTTCAATCTATTCCATTTTTCTGTGATGTCAGTCTAATCTCCTCAGTTCCTTAGCCTTGCTCCCCACTCAGCAGTCTGATGTTTATTGTACTCACACGTCTTCCAAGTCGTAATCACATATTCTGGTGAATTCTACCCTTGCTGTCGCTCTGGTTCCTGTATGTTCCCCTCGTGTGTTATAAGTTTTCCCTTTATTAAATCTTTCATTTCACACTCGTGATCATTTCATGGTCGTGTTACCATTTGGGTCCTCTTTCTTTACTTGCTTTTACCCCTGGATTCCCCCTCTGTGGGACAATGAAAGATATTTGTATTTGACTTTATTCTAACAACTACCTTACATGACACGTTGGCCTGCATGTCGATTGGGTTAATGCATGCCTGTATTCAGATACCTTTCAGCTTGCTTCCCTGGGTAAATCTGAGAAGACAGGATTGTGTCACTGAACTCTTTAAATCACATATTCACATCACTGATAAACAAAAGTAGCAGTTTTTAGTTCAGAATAATCATACAGTGTCTTTGGAAATGTGTTTATTTCTTTCAACTACACTGGCTTCACAGGTTCTTCTTTTAATCCTTCAGACATGCCAAGCATATTTCTACCGTCTCTTCGCATGGCACTCCCAACAACAACGTGCGACGTTAGGGGGCTGCAGATAAAGTGAGGGGAGCTAATAGAAACATTGGAGAGTCCCTACTCTCTGTCCAGGATATCAGCTGGCGCTGCAGGAAGAAGGCATTGAGCATTGTCAGAGACTCCTGTCTCCCTCTCAGATTACTGTTTGAATTGATGCCTTCAGACAAATGGTACTGCAACACAAACAGAAGTAACACAGCTTATGGTCAAATCAATGGTTTATACTCACTTTTCTCCTTGTTTTTTCCAGTGGGTATACCACATAAATGGACCATGTTAAAATATTGCTTAGTAAAGTTTTTGACCTTCATTTTCACTACAACTATTGAGAACTGCAGAATGACTCAGGAAGACCTCAGCCCTTGGCAAATACAAATGGAACTACTATCTCTGAAGGTTGCTTAGTCCATTTTACAGATACAACATAAAATATCTTTTAGAAAATAAATTGTAGATCAAAATAAAAATATGGAGTTTTTTTTGTTTGAGAGGAAGAATGGAGAAGAAATATGGAATTACTTTGTAATTTGTATTTCTACTCGGTTGCAAAGTAAAATATCTGACTGAACATTCTCTCGATGTAACTATTCAGTATGTTTGCAATTGACGACAGATTGATATTTCCATTATATATCCTGGATGTAATATTGTTTTGTTTTTTTCTCATAATCTTTTTTCCATACATCCATACCATTTTAAGGATCACATTGTATTTTTTTGCTTAGAAATTTAGGTTTTGCATGATAATTACAGGATGATTTATCAATAATGACAAAGAAAATTGACAAAAAATATGATTTTCACCAGCCAGCCAAAATGAGGATTTGCAGTTAAAGTAAGTACTCATCAAATCCAGCTTAATGGTTGTGCACGCAAACAAAATTTACAGACACATCAACGACAAGGCTGTTAAAGGTTTATCTGAAGTTCGCAATGGCTAGGGATGAGCTACTCTATAACATGATCATGTTTATTTATTTATTTTTTTCTTTTTGGTAACATCATCAGCATCTAGCATTTTAGTAGTCGCCTGGCTTCCTTCCTGCATAATGGGAGGCAAATGTGTTCTTTGATGGCAGCTGATAGAACGCTAAAAAGGCAGCCTTCCCTCTGGTGTTAGCATCGAGATGGCATCACCATGGTGACCCTGCATCACCGTAGACTCCCGATAAGCCCCGGTCAGAAACAATAAGGTGCGGACATGACCCTCATTAAACTCTAGCAACACAACAACAACAACACAACGCAACACATACAGGCAAGCACAGATCCCATGTGGCTGTGGTTGTGTAGCCTCTCCCCTCACTGCAGCTCCCACTGAAGAGGGCTCAGTTTGCACATGGCAGCGCCAGCAGAGCTAAATCCCTCCAAATGTGCTGAGATGACCCAAACAGAAAGGATTTAATAGATGTTAAATGTAAAAAGGTCAGCAGGCAATGGCCCAGACAACTGTAAAGACGGTCAACAAGACCACGGATCAGATCAAATAGAAATCCCTCAGATTTGATTAATCCTGCCATTACTGGGGAGATAAAAAATGTTGCATTCAAACATGAAAAATAAGACACATTTGTGGTGCAGTTATATAATAAATTAACGTCAGGAGAAATGCGTTTCACATCGCTCTGTGATAAAGTACGGACCCAGTTTCTAAAATAAGCAATGTACATTTCAAATGTATGGTGAGCATTTAAAGGGGGGTGTAATGTATTTTCCAGGGCCATAGTGCTATTTTTTAAAAAAGTAACTATGTTACCTTCAGTTGTTACGAAAATGCTGTGTAAAAAACTTAAAATAAATTTTGACTTCCCATCTGACATCTTAAAATTAGCCTTTATCTCTTTAAGAAGCTCCTAATCTTTCTGACACTCCACCTTCAGAAGGCAGAAACTCGGCTGGGGATGGCAGCTCCAAGGAGGAGCGTCTGGTAAATAAGCGGCACTTTATACGACCAGACGTTGAGAGACCCCTGAATGGCTGCTATGGGAGATTCAAGGATTCCCTAAACATGCAGAATTGAGTCAAAGCACCAGTCCAGGTATGTATTTGACATGGGAATGACATTATGACATAATATAAAGCTCAAAAACATTGATGTGGTATAACTGCAAGTCATAATGACAATTTATAGTCAATACAAAAGACACGTAGAATTAGATTTTTTCATGTGGAGGGCTCCTCTGCTTTAAGAACCGTGATGGATCTGCTGCATGTCTTTGCAAACTCGGATTCACAATTTGATAAGCTGAATAAAACGAAGGTACAAATCCTTCTAAAAGACACATCTAGTAGCATAAAACATGAGAACAGCATAAAGAAACAAGATGAATGTTTTGTTTGTGGGAGAAACAGCAAAGTTTTGTATAAAAAATACATAAAAACACAAAATAAAATTCATTAAGACACAAGCACGTTTTAAACTCAAATCGCATTTCGAAACAAGTTTAAAGACAATATACATTTCTGATACTGTTAGGATCTGTGTAGTTTCTGTCTGTCTAGTCCTGTTTTCCCCTGAGTCTGTCTCGATTGATCCCAGCTGTGTGTCGTTCCTGTGATTACCCTCCCAGTGTATTTAGTCCCACCTGTTGTCAGTGTTCTTTGTCGGATCGTCGTCGTGTCTCACGTCTGTGTCTGTTCCTGTGCTGCCAGAGATTTTCTGTTGTTCCTCCTGGTTTTTTCATTAAATTATATTTCATCATGACTACCTGGGATTCCCGGCGTCTCTCTCACCGCTCTCAACCACACATCATGACAGATACAGAAAAGGTTGCAAGTATAGCGATATATACCTTCACTAATTACTTTTTATTTTTTAAATTCACTTGTCCAAACGATCACAGTGAATAGGTGAGAATATGTTTTGGCACTGTCTGTAGAATAACTTTTTATGAATTTCCACTTTGTATTTTCTTAAGACATTAAAAGGTCAGAAAGTTTGCGTGTGTGTGTGTATGCTGTTTTTACTCAGTAAGGGTGGTTTTGATAATGGGAACCTGGCATCTTTGCCAAAGCATCATCAAAGTTGGCAAACTACCAGACTGGCAATGGCTGCCTTTTGAATAAATTATCTTTCACAAAGGTAGTATTAGAAAAAACCATTATAAAGTCTGCATTTCAAATGGAAGCAGAGTAAATAGCACCACTTCCAATTCTAAACCTGGAATTTGTGGGAAAGATTACTAAGTCTCAGCTCCGACAGGAAAACACTTCCGCATGTTTATAGGAGGTAACAAGATCTTTCCAGCAGAATGGAGTGTTGCCACTCATGGCTTCATACATAATGAAGATAGCTTTTACTTTTGTTTCAGATTGAGGAGCCAGAGTATGGAGACTGGCATTAAATTGCTCTTGGAAGTTTCTTAAAGTCCCCTGGCTGATGTGTTTTAGATTAGTTGTATAATTTAAGGGAGTTATTGGAGCCTGTAACTAACACAACATTGGAGCAGGAGGCCTACAGCTACGGTGGGCCAAAGAAGAAACTAACATTTTCAGTAATGTACAGGGTAGAATGCTTGTGAGAGATGTAATAGTGTTCTTCTAGAGAGTAGATTACTTTTAACACTTTTACAGACAAGTTTTGATCCATGATGACTCAAAGGCTTGTAGTTCTACTAAAAGCCACACTGGGGCCATTAAGGTAAAAAATAAAAATTGACACAACCAAATGTTGTCATATACTTTAAAAATGTGCAGCATTTCTCTCACAGTCTGACATTAAATCAAATTAAACTTTACTTGTTTTAGCTGTGTAAGAACTGCCACAATTATTTTTGTTTGCTAACTAATAAAAATGAGGATGTTTTGAAAACTTTCTTCAAATTCTGCAGTGACCACAGTTCTTGTTAGTATTTAATATTTAGTATTACTTAATATAGTATTATTTATATCCATTGAGCTTTTTTGCCTCTCTTTTTAAAGAATCAGGTAAAGCACAGCCCTTTTTTGCTTTGTATTATCACCTGACGACATCATTATATGATAATATTCCATATTGGTTTCTTGATGAATATGTGTTGTTGTTATTCAGTCGTGTATACTGCTGTAAGGTTTTATAAAAATTTCTTCCATAATCCTTCATATCTTTGACCACTCTCCAATGGTCTCTGTACGGCTTTGCGCTATTTTGTCTTTATGTTTTGAATGTGGCAGAACTGCTGATGAACCACAGACATTTTCCTCTAAGGTTTGTCACACATGATTAACTGGAGTCACGAGTCGCTCCACTGGTGGAGTCAGATAAATCATTAGAAACAAAAACAGCTGGACTCAAAAGTCTTCTTGGGACAAAATACTTGAAAGTGCAATGTCTGGAACATCATTAGTAGGTGCGACAAAATCTCAATACTATGTAAATTGTGTAATAATAATAATGATTTAGTCCTACTTTCCCACTGTTTTTAAATTAGTATTGAGGAAAAAAGTTTATTTGTATTTACTAAGACAGAATTTTGAAAAGGTGCCTTATTACAAATTAATAGAAAGTCTAAAATATTTATAGTACATGCAAATTTAGTTGCAATGTGCTACAAATAAAACATCAAATACGTGATGGAATGGATTATTCTAGCTAGTTTTTAGCTCAACCAACATCAGTTTGCTTGAAGAAGAGAGAGAACAGAGCATAATCCGGTTTCATTCGTCTATGAAAATTAACCCAATGAGATGATGTTTGTCCTGCATTTAGTAATGTCAAATCAGTTTTATACTACACTGGAAAAAAAGGCTATGTTAGGATGTTTAGCACCTCTAATGGATTGTGGAGTCTCTCAGATTGCATAAAAATTCAGAGTTTTTAATACAGTTAGCAATGTAAACCCTGATTTGCCTTGCCTCTAGGATTTGTTTAGTTTTCCTTCATCACAAATTAAAACCCATGACACAGTCAGACTTCAAACTAATAACTCATGATGACACACTAGGGTCGTCTGTAATCTCTGACAGCCAGTCTAATTTGTATATTCCCTTCAAAGGTTATATTTGACATTCTGGCAGCTTGACATATGCCGCTGTCTAAGATGTTGAAAGTTTAAAGAAGCAGCAGTATGCAGGAGGAAGCACGCATGGCTCACTTAATTACTTTGAAAATAAATGTCAAAAGGATGACTTGGTTGCAGATGAAGTGAAAAGAGCTGAAGAAACAGCTTTATGCTCGAGTCGTCCTTGTTTTGAAACTGATATCTACAAAGTTTAGATTATTTGATGAACAAGAGTGCAATGTCCTGATGTGCTTCAGAGAAGGCAACAGTTTATGAGAGATCATGTTAAATTATATTTTAGTTAATTGCCAAAAATGTATCAGCAGTTTACCTTAATGATATATTTAAGGTGGATTTATGTAAAACACTGTTTACATAAAATGAACAGTAGTTATTTTATGTCATTAAACCAACATGTTTTCATACAGGTGGTGGTTTTTATTCACCACCTCCTGTGTCTTATTTGCAAAATGTGCATAAAATACTGAAACATTAGACGGAAAAAGATTAGTGTTCTCCAACAAAAATACTGTTTGTCTGAGATGAGCCTTAAATGAAAGAAAGAACTTCAACGTGCCCTTCAGCTGTAACTCCACATCAGTGCACTGAGGCTTCAGATGGAGAGTGTTGAAGCCTAAAATGTCGTACTCTCTCCATTCCGTTTGCACTGATAACCAGCTGCGGTTGACTGAAAGACAATGCCTAGAGGATTGTGCAAACAGCTGCTCCTGTGACACAGAGAATGACAAACACAACATGCCAGATTCTGCATTAGCGAAGATGTAGATGCCACGCCAAAATGGCACAGTCATCATGGACACCTCGGCAAAACGATTATTGTCCAATGTCTCATATGACTTGAAAACAGAACAAAAAGGTCATGAAATTGCGCCTGGGGTCACAGTTACGTACAAGCACAGAACAATACTGAAGAATGTAGAGATGATCATGTTGAGAAACATGAATTCTCTATTCTCTGCATTTTCGCAACCTTAAAACAAATATAACAGATATTTCTGTACATGTTATAAAGTGACGTAGCCGTGCAGACGTGGGCTGAAAGGCCAACTGGCAATGAAGAAGCCATTCCTCTAAAAGCAACATAAAGAAACAGGTTGCAGTTTGTAAAAGCACTCAAGTGATTTGCCATAATAACGTGTCACATTTCGAATTGCAGAGTTCGAATTGAAGCAGTAATGTTAAGCATAAATCTTACTTATAAAGTCACCGAAGAATAGCAAAATTAAAGGTCTAAAGTTGCCTGTATGAAACAGTTCCATAAAGAACTTGTGGACATAGGTGAAAAAGAACAAGGAGACCTACAAAGCTGACTCACCTGCAAAAGGTCTGTCAAAAATGGGTCAAATGAGGAGCATACCAACAATATTGACCACATCCAGTTAAGCTGATCATGCCATTCTACCAAATACTAAGTAAATATATAAACTGCAGAACTTAAAGAAAGAAAAACGGTTAAACAAATCATGTCTTAACTGACCTAAGTCAGCAAAAATGTAGTCATATTTAACTTCAAACATTTATGTAACTTTTAAAACATAAGTATCTGGTTTCAACTGTTTATATGTAGCTGTACTATAAGCCAGAGCTCCTACAGACTTATTCCCAAACAAAGTTTATTTTGCTACCCTCTGATTTCGGAACTGAAGAGGACACCAACTCCACATTTCCACAGAGTGGATAAGCCATACCTGTTCTGGGACACAGCTGACTTGATCTGCCCTGAAAAGGATGAAGCTCAGATGAAGGCTAAGACTCGCAAGCTTTGATCATAATAGTGCAGGTCAGACCTGCGAGCAAATCAAACTTGGAGTCTAACAGCAGGAGGGGATATGAGCTAAGCAATATAGCTCTAAACCAAGTGGGTTGTGTTTGAAGAACACACGGTTGCTTGTTAAAAGAATTTGGGTTTGCATGTTGATTCCCTTTGATTTAATGGTGATTCCTTAGAAGTGTAAGATGAAAGATTAGTATACAGAAACTGTGTTGTAATTGCTGTCACATGCACAAATTGAGCTCACGGATTGATCCGTTGCAGGAAAAAGACATCATTCTGCAACAGTGATGCAATAGTTAGGTTTCTCTGGGACCGAGTCCAAACCTGGTCAATGTGGCTACCGGCCAAACCATCCTCTGCAAGAACAGATACATTTCTTCTTTCCTAAGTCTGGAAGAGCAAATTTATTCTGCTGTTGCAGCACTAGTTTAGGAGTTCTCTCAGATTGCTTTTTTTTTTTTTTTTTTTTTAATATTTGACCAGGACTGTTTCTTGTGTGGTGTCCAACAACTATTACATTTAAAAGCCTACAAGGAAAGGGGCCCATGAAGACTTCCCAAGAGTTTTTATGAAGTATAGAATTGCCAGAAAGCATTTTTTAAATTATTTTTCTCACCATCTTGAGAACAATGATGAAGTTTGAAACAGTGGCACATGTGTAGAATAAAATTTACATCTCTGAATTATAATTTTTATGCCCCAAAGTTTTATTACATGTACAAAACTATGTAGTAGCAACATATGTTACGAAAAAATACAAGCAGGCACATTTAAATCCTAAACAGTTGATACTTAAGACAGCTTAAATCAGCCATCAGTCTGACAACAAAAGAGTGAATCTTTTCAGATTTGCTGTAATACTGGTTGCTTCAGGAGTGCTTGAGTGAAAATAATTTAAAACGTAGTCCATAATTTAAACTAATGTAAACTCATAAGAACAAGAGGGGAAAGAGTGAAAATAGCATTACAATAATTAAGGAAAAACCCACGTTGAACAATTTAGGCCCTTTGTATGCCACCTGTAATTACCTGATTATGGTTTCAGATATTTTCCCAAGTTATCTGCTGTAAGCACAGCGTATATTTATGTGCATTTGTTTAACCCATTATCATTTCATCCTGACATCCTTAGAGTGGCATATCCTGCTATCTCACATTTCAGGTGCTGCCGTAGAAATTGCATTTCCCTTTTGCTATGTTAAGTAACCATTATACAAACAGTGGCTGGATGATAAAGAGAACATAAAATGACTCAACAGCTACAATCTTTCTGTTTTTATTATATCGAAATGTTTACTGTTAGAAACCTGTTTTTAAAGCAATTATCAAAATGCATTAATGCTATAATCTGCAGGTCAGACGGGGTTTATTACATAAGTCTCTCATGATAACCTGCATCAGATCAAATACAATACACAGACGGATATCTTCTTCACAGGAAGGTGGGTTGGGACACTCTTACCTAGCAGCTAGAACGATACTTTGTACTTTATTGTAATATGTTACCTGGAGGTCTGAGAAGATGATGCTGCTGATTCTATTTTAGGCCTCTGCACATAAACAGTGGTTGCTGGGAGGAGTGAGGAGACAAATAGCTGGCCGAACATAAAACAGCTTGGTTTCACACTTGGTCAGCATCCATCAACTCAGTTTAACAAGCCTTTGCCACCTAATAAGGACAGATGACGTTGTGCTTCCTCTGCACAACGTTACTATTAGAATTCCCTGATATGACTTCAAAGGGAAAGAAAATACAGCCAGCGGTGCAAAGCTGTGTCGGCAGGCAGAGAAAGTGAATAAATGTGGGGATAGGATAGGTTGCCTGCCTGCAATGACAGAGCAGTCCGAGAATAGAAAATGGCAGCACAAGGTGATGAAGGACGGAACAGTGGAAGGAGAGGCAGCAGAAAAGAGAGCATGAAAACGAAATGCATAGACAGTAGAAGAGAACAGGACTGAGTCATCATTATGGTAATAGAGAGACACAGCGAACGCAGCAGCTGAACTATGCTGACTCACTCAGATGCGCTTTCAGTCGAACATGAAATGTCGTAGTGTACTCCAGGGAGAACTCCAGCAGTCCAAGGTTAGGGATTTAACTTTGAGGCTGACCCTCCATTTTCACGCCAAAATAGATCTTGTCAACAACGTTGGGGCAAGAATTGAGTGAAGACCTGTGATTTATTTGAAATGCCATGGGTGTTTTTGTCACTGTTTCTGCTGCAGGAGTACAGTTTAGTCTCATGCAATAAATCAACAATTTAAATATAAGTTGCTCTCCAGTTGACATTTATTTATTGCGCTCAAAAATGTTAGTCAGGTCTCAAAATTTTGAAGATAAAGTGGAAGTCCAGATTGAACTCTTTGAGAGGTAAGTCCAAGTCAAGTTTTACGTTTTTCAGAGCAAATCCAGGTCAACTCTAAAGTCCTTTACAGCTAACCCCAAATGAAATTCTTTGTGGGGTAAGTCCAAGTCAAGTCTAAGGTCTTTAAGGGGCAAACTGAACAAAGTCTAGTCTTTTAAAGGCAACTCCAAGTCAAAGTCTTTGACGGGACACTCCCAAGCCTCAAGTCAATATCTCTAGATGCAAAAGCATCTAAAAACTTCATTTGTAAACTGCAACTAAGTGAACATCACTGCTACTGTCTGTGTATTATATCACACTGCATATGCTAATCTGTAAAGCTTAATGAGTATGAGACACTGTGTCACTGATGCACTGATGAAAAGTTGAATTATTTCATCAGAGTTTTATTTATTCCACACCCTCATCCATCTGATTTATTCCTGAAACAGACAAAGACATGCAAACTGAGATCAGGCTTGTCATGGAGTCTGTTGCAATTCTGCATTTCTTTCAAAATACACCTTAAACATAAGTTAAACTTGGAAGCAGGGGTGTAGCTTAGATGCCTCATCTGTGCTGCATTTCTACAATATTTCCACATGCTCAGATGATCAACCATCAGCACTCTTCTAATGAGCGGCTAATGAGTGTGAAACCGAGTGTGGAGTGCCAGATGCAGTGGCCCTTTAACCTAATAACTCTTAATTGTGGTGCATACTGTGAATTACTGCATCACATAAACTGAGGATAAGTATCAATAAGAAGCCTTAAGGACTTTTCCATCCTCTGCTTTCAATTAGCATACCTGATTTCACAACTGTGGAATAATGTGAGACCAAGACCCTGGAGTGAATATTCATGACATTTATTAGGTTGAATAGAAATTCATCCTTGTACTTATTATGCCCACCTGGCATTGAACAAGTGTAGTCACATCCCCAGTCTTATGTCTCAGAGTAATTCTCCAAGTTAGGGCCATGTTTTATAATTTACTAATCAAACAGACTAGCAGCCTCAGGAAAAGCTGGGTGTCATTGAAGGCATTATGTTTCAGTTTTGAGATTTCATTGTTACCATCATCAAACATGTACATGTTACAGAAAACTGTATTTTCTATAATTTTACAAAAATTATTATCAGAAGTTGCATTTTTCATAGACAAAATGTAACATGAAAGATGCCTATTTCACCAAGTGAAGTCAATGTACTTGAGCACTAAAGTAAGTAAGTAATGTGGAATGGATGCTGACAAAAACTGTCAAACATTTCACTAAGTATGGAATTAGTCTGATGTGTAAAGTCAAAAAGCTTCAGTATAAAGGTCGCTATACTTAGGATAATTCATACACCATCCCTCAGTTCAAACAACTGAAACTAATTACCAACAGTTTGGATGAATAAATATGGCCATTGTAGTGTTGCCTCATGTAGCTGCAATGCTATAAATTGACATATCACTTTCAAATCTAATAGTTAAAACCTACACAGTGGTTAATTTAAAAGATTGACTAAACGTGACCAATCAGAAGATTTTGTATGCCTGGAACATTCGAGTTCATCAACTTGCTCTGCCATGTTTTTGCACGTAGACGTTGTCAGTTCTGAGATTGTTTTTCACTGCTTGAGAAAATGGAGAGATGGTTTGAGAAAGTGTGAAAGGGGTTTACGTGTAAATCTCACTGCCATTCTGTTAGAAATGTCAGCTCTGTTTCTAACACTCAGATGGACACAAGATGTGTGAATTCCTGAATCGTGCCTAAAGAGTGACTGAGCAATGAGTCATTGTGAAATAACAAAGTTTGAAAAATAAGCCTGACAATTCCATAAAGAAGTTAAGCTTCTTTTAAAATTCACAGAATGTTTATGGATTTGCTAAATATATAGTTTGCAGAGTTTAGTGGTTTTTAAAATTTTATATTGGTTCATCTCTATCAAATTTGGATAGGAAATTCATAAATATTCCCCTTGCTATTTCCTTTGACAGTCACAGGCTTACCCACCAGTCTTCAGGGAAGACGATTCTGATGGTCTTTTTGTTATTTTATGATGAAATTGTTGCTAGTGGTTGTCACTTCCAGGAAGACACTACTGCATGAGAGAGTACTAGTGTGTGTTTGACCAGTCAGGGTG
Organism: Poecilia latipinna; assembly: GCF_001443285.1. Taxonomy (NCBI): domain Eukaryota; kingdom Metazoa; phylum Chordata; class Actinopteri; order Cyprinodontiformes; family Poeciliidae; genus Poecilia; species Poecilia latipinna. Next base: position 12,304 of record NW_015114549.1, read on the forward strand.
CAACGGTGTGTTGCCAAAAACTTCATATACTTACTCCAAGGAATATTTTGACACAAAATCATCTTGAAGGTGCATAAGGCTTTAATCACAACCAAGGGATGCAAAATCCCCCAAGGCTGGAAGAAGTCCAATATTCAAATGTCCTTTGATTGCTATGCAACATAGAATAGTATTCCCTTGAAGCATTTTCATGCACACTGGCCTCAGGTTGGGAGCCACTTTTCCAGGGCTTCAAAGTTGTAGTTTTGTGTCAGTTCACTGTTGTGTGTGACTTTAAGCGAAACACAGGATATCTCAACCACCATCTGCTGGTATTGTAAAAAAAGACGTAAAACCAACCACAGTAAATCTCCTACTTTTGGGAGCCTGTCTCTGCTCTGACAACGTCCCAGACATCAAATGTGTGTTATGAATAAAAGAATAATTTATCTTACATTGCAGGCTAGAGCAATAAAAGAAGCCTAAGACTTGACATCTCTATTTTCAATAACAGAGAGAGCCATCTGTAAGGTGGCTGAATGTCATTCTTCCTCTACAAAAGTGGCTTGGCTCAGTAGTTTTAAAGAAAACTCTGCAGCAAAAATTGTCAAGATAGCTGACAGGTGTTCACTTTATTCTCAAACATTTCTTTCATTGTTTTGTCAAGTTCGGATGATGTGGATAGTCCTGGACAAAATGGATGAGTACACTGAAAGTGGAACAGAAGGACAGAGGTGAACAATTTTCACATTTAACTACACCAAGAGCCCTTGGAATAAATATTAATCAGAATAATCCATTCAGAAAATGTTAAGCAGAACAGATAGGAAAATATTTAAACCTGGCAAAGTGAGTGAAAATCAGAAGAAGAAGCAACTCCTCATACAAGTGAACACAGATGTTTACATACACTGTAAAACGATACTAGTTACTAGTTAACTTAACAGTCATGTTTTAGATTGTGGGATTGAGCCAAAGTACCCAAAGAGAACCCACGCATGCACATGGAGAACAAACTGTAGGAAAACGTGGAAGCAAGACTCAGAACACCATTTCTACTGAGAAGTAGAAATGAGTCAGCATCCTGTTTTGAGGACGTTTTGCTGCTGGACAGGTTGGTGCACTTCACAGAAAAGTGGCATCATGAGAGAAGAAAATTATGTGTAGTTTCGTAAAAACATTTGAAAATTAGGGCTTATTAAAAATGGGTTATTCAACTTAACAACATTCCAGAAAAGTGTTGATGGAAGTTCATGGGAGAGTCTCAATCTGCTTCAGTAGGACCAGAATGATGAATAAAGCAAGTGTTGACACAGATGTACTGAAAAAGCCTGTCAGGTATCATTCTCATGACAAGTTCACCTGTCCCTGACATGTCATCAAGTTAGGAAAATACTATTCAGACTCGACCAGAGACATTGTAAATTTGATTACTTAATTGCAACGCTTTCGTGTGGCAGGATAGGCAAAGAATGGTTTCTCTCTTCTGCCGTCAGGAAATTATCAAGCATGGCTTAGTCATCACCCGTTCTCATTTACACAGACTGCCACAGTAATGGCCCCATTTGGCTTTTACTGCCCTCTCCTAAATGTGCCCAAATCTGTAAATTGATTTGGAATCTTTTTGGTTTGTCGCTGCCTTTCATTATCAGGCTCGGCGGTTCACACAGCTGAGAGACGCGGGCGCATTATCTAAGCAAGCACCCGCTCTTTCATTCCCCACCACCACCATCACCCCTCTGATAATCTACTTATCAGTCACTGATAGTGTGAGCTGGAATTGGCTCAGCTAATGGAAGCTACTCAAATAATGGTCTTTTCTGAACAATAACACTCAACAGTAGGTCGTTCTGACTGGAAAAGGTGCAGTGTATGGATTAGCTTAATGTGTTAAATAAAAATGTACAGAAAAGGTTCATCATTCCTTAGAAGTTCTTTCACATTGGGGGTTATTTCTATTTTTTGTTTTGTTCTGTGAATTTGTCAAAGTTGATGTGATGAATGCAAAATATTCGGTATATTAGATTCCGGATATTTTAGATGCGGTTCGGTTGAGTACACTATTCACCTGGAAGGATGATAATTTCAAGTATGTATATTTTTTTTATTCACATAATATATTTATTTGATAGCTGGTAACTTAATGAGACCACATTTTTCAAATGTAAATCTAGTTTTTCCAGTATTTAAAATGTTTCAGCATTGTTTGAAAATGTCTTCCTGAAACATTTTCTATTTATTTTGCACAGCAATCTCTAGTTGGACTATATTGCTACTGAAAAAGCTACTGCATAAATGTTCACCTCCTCTGCTTCTTAGGGCAACCAAAAAAGAAAAAAAAAAAAAAAAAAAAAAAAACAGTACAATGCACAATTAAGCAATCAATGAAATCCAACTTATTTAATATCTTTGTGTTCAGATCCATCAAGGAGATATGCTTGTGTTTTAGTTATGAATGAACGAGATACAGCATCACCGATTACTCTACTTGTCATAATCAGTTTCTTATTTTATGTCATATAAATGTAATTTAAATAATATAAATTAAGAATTTTAAATAACATTACAGACCTGCTTGCCTCATCACATGATCTACTCTTTAGATTTGCATTTTTATTCAGTGAAAGAAAAAAATGAGTTGGAAAAAAAAGCCTTATTTGTTATAAATGTCTACTGTCAAAAAACACAGCGTGATACCAACTCATTTCCTTTAAATTCTAAACAAACATTTAATTAACTCACTCTACAGAGAATATGTACCACACAACTAATCCGTCACTGTGCTTAATCATTATTTACCAAATATTCACAGTTAAACGAAACAGGACATTATTTAGCTGTTTTTGGCTAAATGCACATAATTAATATTGTCTGTCTTAATTACATCAACATTAATATCAACTTTAATTTAAAAATATAATTAATTTCTAATAAATATTCCTCAAATTGTGATTAATTCAGTGTCAAAATAAAGTTTGATCAGTTTCACCCTTTACTGTCATCTTACTGTTGAGACTTAGAAACAAAAGGGTTTGAATTACTATTTGATCAAGAGATTAAAACTGATTAGATGGACACTAACATGTGCTTGAGCATTTAAAAAAAATCATTAGCTCTGGATGTGTTTATCTTGTAGTACATAGTGGTTAAAAATCAACAATAAAACTGGCATAAACATTGTCAAAAGTATAAAATTCAACTTTGTTTAAGGTGCCCACAATTTTATAGGGTTTAATATTTTGAATGGTGAAAATAATTTTTTACAATGTTAAAATGTTTTTTTTTTCTTTATTACAACATTTTTATTATGCATGAGTGTAATTGTAATGTCCTTATCTGATGGTGTTCTATCTAGTCCTAGTTTAAACATTCTGTTAAAAGGGGATTCAAATTATTTGGTCATTTGTGCTTTTCAGTGTGAACAGAGTGTTTTACTTTGGCATTAGTGGAACACACCTTAATATTTTTAATAACCACTGGCTCGTATTTATACTGTTTCAAGATTAGTACTGTCATTGATTACAACTGTATGTTTGTCTTGTTGATAAGGAGAAATGGAGACTATCTGCTATGATCTTTCATCTCAGGTTCAGTTGCCCAAGGGTTAACATTATCAGGGTTTTTACTCATTCATGCATGGGGAGGATTTTGACCTGGTGTACTTTTGTGTATGAATAGACTCCATGTTCACAGAAGTCATGCGACCTAGACTGTTTAATACAAAGTAAGTCAAGGAGTGCCTACTGCTTTTGGAAAACTGTTAACACCTTTCAGATCTTTGACTGAATATGAAAGACATTTCCAACTTGCCAAGAGCTGAAGAACATGCAAGGGGGTCAAGAGTCTATCTGACCCTGAGTCTTAACAGAGGAAGTTTAGATCCAAAGTAAAATTGGAAATGCTCTAAATACCATCAGGTGCATGACCTCTGTCATCCCCGCAGCTTTCCTGCCTTTAACTCATCAAGGGTTTGAGCTGTAAGTAATTACTCCTGCTGATCCTGGCTCTTTGCTGGCATTCAGCTGCAGGATGGGAACTGGAGCAACATTTTCTCTGCAAACTGAGCTCACCTGGAAGGCTCTGAAAGGAACATCACAAGATGCTTAGTTCCTCTTCTACGCCTGAACTTATTGGGTAAATTTATTTGTGAAGTGGGTTTTGTAATAATCACCTTGACACAGCCATAATAAGTGGCACATGGACATGGTGTTAATAATGATTCACTTCATATCTCATGTTTTTTGAGATAGCAAAACAATGGCAGCTGTAATTTTGTCACAAATATCCTCCTAAAAACAAGTAAAGGTTTTTTTTTTGTTTGTTTTATTTTATATTGTGTCACACTGTTGATCGGAAAACAGCCTAAAAACCAAGTTAGAGTAAAATGCTTGCAGGTTGACTGAAGTTGGAGACCCCTGCTCTAGCCCTTGAGTTGACATATGGTATTGAGTTTGAACAAATGACAATTTTTCCTCATAACCCTGTCCTGTGTCTGACCAGTTTTAATACCCTTTGAATTTAATCTAACCAAGTGCTCTGCCCCTGAGAGAAATGTTCACTATAGTAGACCTTCATCAGACAATGCGGTAACAACTTTTAAAGAAACTGTTCCAACGTAATTTCCTGACAGAAGAAACACACCAGAGGCCTTTCCAAAATCGATGTTCTTGTTCAGAGTGTTACGTTATGTCCTCAATGAATGTTGCATTAGACAGTGAAGCCAATTGAAAAAAGAAGGTAATTATTCATAAGATGCTTGCTTTAAGTCAGGGCTGCTTATACTTTAAAGCACAGTCCTAGGAAATTAGAGAAAAAAATGGTCCTATAGAGCTAGAGAAGTCCTACATAATCTGGAAAAATAGTCTACTATTGTGCAAAAAGACCCATTGCCAAGTGAGGTTGGCTTATTTTTCTCCGTTAATATGAGTATAGGTATAATCCAAGGTTTCTATTTACTACAGTTACCAAACTTTTTTAGGGAGCCACTTACGCCATCCATACCCTCATTTCTTGGCAATGACTTCATAGAATATTTAAGAAATAAAATCAATCAATCTGCATAGCACATTTCAGCAACATGACAGTTCAAAGTGCTTTACATCATAAAAACACAAAAATAACAAGTCATAAAACAACAAACAGTCGACGACTGAGAAATTAGTGACATGAATACAATTAAAAATAAAGATTAAATATTTTTCTTAAGCCTTGTGTGAGCTACACTAACTCTTAAGTTCCTCAAATCTATTTCTTCAAATAACTCTTGGAATATTAACACTGTTCTGTAATGAAGAAATATTTTTACCACTTTGTTCTGGGTTTAATATGAGTTTTCTTTATCAGACTTTTAACATCAAACTTACAGAGATACATGTTCTTAATAACAACCCATTTAAGACCCAGTTTTGCAAAAGCATCTCATGTTTCCTATGTTTCTCCCTTTGCTCTTCATTTTCCCTCTCAAATCCATTTCCCCCATTGTTTTTTGTTGTTGTTTGCTGACACCTCCTTGGTTAATCGAGTCACCTGGCGTAACTTTTTCAGGGTTATTGAGCAGGACAAATAGAAAGAGAAAGACTGGCATTTCAAATAAAAAGAAGGCAAATAAAACCAGATACAAGAAACACAAACATGACGACACAGTTTTACCCTGACATAGAACATGATCTAACTACGATCAATTTGTAATGTATCTAATTGACTTGGGATTCGCTGCAAGATTGAATTAGGAAAGTGCCTTGAGACAACATGTGTTGTGAACTAGCTTTGTATAAATAAACTGAATTGAATTATGAAGCTAAATATTAAATAAAGCTGACCATGTGACCATGACCTGCATGTGCCCACATGTTTGCTCATCACTAACTAATTGGTCCTGGTCTCTGCCACACAAACTGCCAATCTGTCTTTTTCTCTATAAAAATGGGTGAATCAAATGGCTGAATCCCCTCATCAGTTTGTCATTCAGCTCTGCCAATGCCTGAGCACAAACTGTTCATTAGATTGAGTTAGAGAAAGGATTTGTCTAAAAGTTATAGGATAGTCGCTCTCCAGGACTGGGGAACCATGTTTCCTGGAAGCTCTCAAAATATTCTTCACCACACTTTCTTTCTGCGTTGAATATATTTGAAGCAAAAAAAATAAATAAATAAAAAATAAAAAACAGTATGCTTGAATAATTCCTTTTTTGGATGTTTCTGTTGATCATCTTTAAATATATTTGTTAATTATGTTTAGCTTTTAAATGACTGTTAAATATCTCCTGATTTCCACTTAATATAACCCAACTACCATCGCGGGTTGAAACCATAGTTCTAGAGGAAATAAATGCATCCATATTTTATTTCATTTATTTTTTGATTGAACAACAGACAACTGCAACATAAATACTTATTTCTTAGAAAATAGAAACTAATTAAAAAACCACAAAGATTAAAGTAAACTGTAGGTGTTGGAACATATTTATCTAAACTTCTACAGCTGTCAAATGAAGTGAAGAGATTTCTCACAGCTAGGCCTGGGATCTTATCCAAGCTTTTTTAAAGAAAAACTGCATTTACATCCCTGAACTCTTAAACACAGCACTCGACTATTAAATAACACTCACATGCCATTTTCCTGTAAAATGAAAAGAGCTAAATCCCTCTGTGTTGCTCAGATGTAGCTTATCTTTCAAACCCGATTGTCATAATCCCGATGACTGAAGTTGTCCTCACTGAAAGGCTTAAGGATAAACTAGAAGACGAACACATCACAGCGGTCTTCCTCCACCTAAGCTCTCATCAGGCTGCATCACGAGGAGGAAGAGTTAGAGGTCTGTTTTACTGTTGTGAGAGTGCCACCTGCTGCTCTGAGACGTGTTTGGCATCCGTCTCATGTCTCTGCTTTAATAGCCCCCATAAGTCAAAGTGAAAAAGATCACAAACTGTTACGGGTAAGCAGCAGCTTCAGCTGGTTTTACCACCGTTTGTCATTGTAATGCCTCAGGTATGCTGACTGCTTCCAAGAGCCTGTTTGTCATCCTAGAGGTGGGGAATGATGATATCAAAGGTGAGAAAGGACAGCTAAATGTAGAGACTATGAACTGACTTGGACTTTATTGCAAGGCAGAGAATGTAGGGATAAATGTCGGACCAGCAGCAGATGTGACTAAACTCTCCAAAGAACACATGGATGTGAAATTATTTGCTTTTTTTAAAATGCTGCCAAGTGATGCAAAGAATCTAGAGAATAGCAAAAGCATAGAATCTAGCACTCTTCAAATAGGAAATCAAAGTCCTTTACAGTGAAATATATAAAAATACATTTCAAACTGATGCAATATGAACATGCTTTAAAGAGTCATTTTAAAACAAAAGATGAAGACCAGTAACAACAGAATCACCTAAGGAGGTTTTAAGAATTATATATTTAGCTTGGGCTACATCTGTCCATGAATAACAGAGGCATTTTAATTTGTTTTTAACTTGTATACAGCAATTTAAATTGATAAGTACTTATTCTCTTATTGGAATAGAACATAAAACAGCAGAATTTAATGACAGCTTGTCTTATTTCTCATGCAAAGGCACTGCTTTCTTTTGTTTCAGTGACAAGAGAAGAGTTGGTTGCTAGATAATGAACTTTAATGTGTAAAAAAAAAATAAATTAACTATTCTTATCAGGCCTTCAGACATTTCTTTGTCTCATTTTTGCATTTTATTCACTTTGTCATACTCCAGTAAAGTCACAAAATCTGTCATTTCCAAATATAATAGGGAACATAATGAATTTATTTTTCTTACGTGATCACAATAGGCTTCAGTTTTGCATTTTAAATAGGAGCAAACCTAGTCAGTGAAGTAGAATGAAAATTAAAAGTGAAAAAGACTTAAAAAGAGCTGCTTTCAATTTTATTTGAAAGAAAAGCTTTGTTTGTTGCCTTGAACTATTTTCCTTTACAGAAGGAAAATAAGCAAAGCTGATGAGGCAGATCCATTCATTTATTAAACTGACATTCAGTCTGTATTGTTCCTCCAGGGCTTGTAGCAATGTTTACTTTGGTTTATGATCAAATGGCTTGTCAGCATAATAGAATAGCTCATCAATAATGTTCCTATATTTGCATCTTTCTTTCCTGCTCTCTTCATACTGTCCCTCCTGCCATTTATAATAGGAGTCTACCTATTCTAGTTTGGTTTGGAGAATGTATATTTTTAAGTTCGGAGCAACACATCACCTCACACTTACCAGACATAACATAATGACCGCTGCACTGACTAATGATGTGAATAATGATTATTATTACTTTGTTACGTTGCCTGTTAGTGTGTAGGAGATAAATAGTAAGTATACCTTGTGTTATCAGAGTTGATGAGTTTGAAGCAGGAACATGAGCCAGGGAATGGCTGAACGAGAGTTTGACAAGGGAGAAAAAGTATGATTGCTAAATGCCTGGGTCAAGGCGTCTCTGAAACTACAGCTCTTGCAGAGGCTTTATGCTATAGAGTGGTTAGTGTCTATCAAAAGTTTAGGTTAGTTGGTTTGAGACAGATGAATTGCTGTGGCAACCCCTGGAGGGAAAAGCCAAAAGAGAAGAAGAACCGTCTATCAAAAGTACATCAACAGAAGAATGATGGTGAACCAGTGACAGGGTAATGTGTGGCCAAGGCTCAGATGCAACACAGGCTGGCCCATTTGGTTGGAAAATATAAGCCATTTGGAAAGGTTTATTACATCTGGCATAAATTGTACGCAAGAACCTATCTTGATGAATTAAAAAAAAATTGAAAAAAATACTCAACATTCCCCCACAATGATGTCAATTATCATAAAAAGGTTTGTTGCAAACCTTCCTGACAAGGGTGGCACAATCAGTAATTTCATTTAGGGACAATTACTTTCCAAACAGGACCCCTAATTAAAAAAAATTATATTCTGGAGATATGCATTTTGTTTTATTTAATCAGTTTTTTTTTTTTTTTTTCACTTCAGCATTTGTTGATTATCCTAAACATTTATGTGTGACAAAAGAACAAAAACTCAAACTACGAAGGACAGATGTCTTAAATGTTGAGAACAAGTTGACATGCGACATCCATTCACTTTGTGTTTTGATGTTGTGAAATATCTTAAACTTGTAAAGGATTTCATGCAATGGAAAGAGTCCTTTTTAGGCTTTTTGGCAAAATGTAAGATGGCCCAATGCCTAAAATGTTAAACTTCATCCACCGCAGGAGTTTTGGGTTTCTCTCCAGGACTTAACAAAATAAGCTTAATTAAAAAAGCAGTTTGTGTGATTTAGATGGATTTCTAATAGCCTCAAGATTTCTTTTTTTTTTTTTTTTGCAAGATATTTTGGCATCAAAAAGGGAAGGCAGTTTCGTGCATAAACTGATTTTGGTGTCAGTGGGTGTGAAAGTGTGAAAGCACGATGCTGTGTGGGCTGCAGATATGATGCTTGGCCTCCTCTCATGCACCTAGTGGCTGCTGACTGACTTAAAGTAAGGCGATAATCTGAGAGATTTATCACACGTTGGATTGGAAATGATACTTTGAGAGACCTATGAGAGGCTTGGACAGCAGTCGTAAATTTTGGTTCTTGCATGAAACCACAAACATATTTGTGGAGCTCAATTTCAGGTCTTAAAATTAGCTGTAAAACATGACAGAGTAGACCATGAATTGTTCCATGATTTGGGGGTGGAAGGCTATTTTCAACTCAAGTTCTTCAGTCTAATTTGAGAGCTGGCTTGGACTCTGGACTGCACCGTTAGTATTGAAGTACTACTTTAACAAAACACATTGAGTGAATTACAGATTACACAAGATGTTCTTGCGTTCAATGTATTGACATAAGCTTTTCCAATCACTTCAATGGCCATGTGTGGATAAAACCACACACCTAGACATACAGGCTGCTTCTACAAACATTTGTCCACTGTGGTACCAAGAAAAGGTTGCTACAAATGTGCATCTAGTCCAGTTTTCAAATTACTATGGAAAGTTAGCTTGCCTGTGTTTACTCAATAGAGTCCAGTACAGAACGGATGCAAAGCAACCACGTCATCAACCCAGCATGCATTGCAGAGGTGAAAAAATGGCGACCACCAGGGGTGAAAAATATGACTAAAGATATACGATCTTTAAAATAATTGAGTTTTGACATGTCACAAACAGCAATTTTTTTTTGTTCGTAGGAAAATTACAACATATTTAGGCCAACAAGTTCAACTAATCATGGATCCCTATAAAATGGTAGTCTGTTAGAAAGGACCAGGCTTCTTGTAAATTTTCTAATTTTATATTTTGGGTTACCAGTTTTGATCCAGTTAGTTAAAACTGTCTAATTGAGGTCCTAACAGCTTAATTTCTTAAGCTGCCTGATGCAGCGGCATTTGGAGTGATTCAATAATCCAGCAGTTTTAAGGAGTGATTGAGCATTCTTGTGTTTTTTTTTAGGCTCAATCACTTAATAGCTTTAGATAAATGTCTAAAGTGGTCTTTCCGATTATGTTAAGCATGCCAACTGTATTTGGTGTCTCCTGTATGTTCAGACATAACATAAACTGGTGAAATTGAAAAAAAAAGAAAAAGAAATGCATGAAAAATACCTAAATGACATTTCACATATGTATCTTTTAATTAACACGTACAGTTGTCGGGAAGAGTTGTCTGATTTTTATTTCATTTATATGCAGATGGATGCGTTTTCAATTATTTTTGAGTTCCACATGTTAAAAAGATTTTTAATTTCTAAATCCTGTTTCATTATTATGAACTCTAATTTGTATGTATCACTTGAGTTTTATATTTATATTTAAAAATATATTTTGTAAATAACATGTCAGCTGAATTCTGTGTGATCATTTATCTTTACCACAGACCAAAGCGTAAGAACCTTTTGTAAATAAACACCTGGCTAGTAAATTGCTGGGTAATTAATGGTACATCTGCTGCCATTTTTCATGCTGTTATACTGGCCTTTGGATGGTAATTACTTTGGCCTACGTAAGGATTCACTGCACATCACAGTCACTGGAAAGATTTGAGAAATTATCTAATTAATGTGGCTATACTGCATATTTGATTATAAAATAAGTGCATAATAATTAATAGACAGTGCTTTGTGGGTAGAGAAGCCCTTCAAGGAAAGTTTGAAATCCAACTTTTGATTTGTGATACGTAGCATTCAGTTTTCACTTTCATGTTTCTCAAAAGACATTTAGAAAGCTTTCTTGGAACACAGTAAAAAATGCTGGGTTATTTTCATAACCCAATTTCTGGGTTGAAGCTGTTGGGTCATAGGTTGGG
>NW_015114549.1:25331-28574 GCF_001443285.1 Poecilia latipinna
TGACTTATTAATACAGTTTACAGCTGATGTGTTTATTTTTTGGACCAACCAGTTAATAATTGATAGCAGAAGTTTCTTAGTAGGATATTTTTTTATTTTATTTTTTTTTTATACTTATTTTTTATTGAACATTTCTGAACACATACAGTGGAGAGGCATCAATACATTCAACTTCATACACAATGTTGGACAGCCGTGTCCATTTTTAACTGGATACAAGAATGGCATTCTCCTTACGTCTGTAGTCGCTCCATTTTTCCCATTTAACGACAAACTTGTCCTCCTGCAATCTTAGTCTATATGTGATTTTCTCCATTACAAAGATCTCTTCCACAATGCTCAGCCACTGCTCCACCGCAGGGGGGTCCTGACTATACCACAATTTTGTGATGGTTTTCCTTGATGCTGAAAGTAATATTTTTAACAAATATTCATCATCCTTTTGAATTACATCGTGTGTGAGGCATCCCAGGTAGAGTGTTTTACATGATCTGGGTATTCCATATCCCAATATGTTTTTCAAGATAAGGCAAACATTATGCCAGTATGTGGACAGCTTTTGACAAGACCAGAATATGTGCGTGTGGCCCACATCAGACTGACCACAAAGTCTCCAGCATGGCTGCGAACTGGATACCATCCTGGTCCTGATCTTTGGTGTTATAAAAAATCTAATCATATTTTTCCAATTAAATTCCCTCCACACACGGGAGCAGGTGGCTGTGCACTGCATTTTACAAATTTTAAACCATTCCTCCTCGCTTATGTGTTCCTTCAATTCGTCCTCCCATTTTTCTTTAATGTACATAGTAGAAGTCTTCCTGCCTGCCATCAGTCCCTGATACAGTGCTGAAATAACTCGGAATTTATTCCCCTCATAGGCCTTATGAAATATCTCTATTATTTTACTTACGTTGGTTTTTATCTCTTTCTCATAATAATCTTTTATTAGCAGTTTGTAGGTATCCCTTATTTTCTGTTGCGGGGAGTAATTTATTGTTAGGATCTGTGTTTTTTCCACATTAATTTTGTATCCAGAGAATTTCCCATAATCCTCAGGCAAACTTACTGTTTTTAAAAACATTTCATTTGGGTTTTTTAGATAAATCAAAATGTCATCTGCAAACAACCCTATTTAATGTTCTTCCCCTCCTATCTCCACCCCTTTTATTTCCTCTTCCTGTCTAACCGCCTGAGCTAGTGGCTCTATAAACGATGCAAAAAGACTCGGTGAGAGGCAGGATCCCTGTCTTGTTCCTCTCCAGAGTAAATCTTCCTGACAGGTTGCCATTTATTTTAATCCTTGCAGTTGGCTCCTGATAAATTGATTTAATACAATTTACAAATGTCTCATTAAATCCAAATTTTTCTAAGAGCTTATACAAAAAGTTCCAATTGAGACTGTCGAAGGCTTTTTCCGCTCTATACTTATCAGAACTGCCCCCTCCCCTCTTCCTTGCAGATGGTCTATGATGTGAAGAGTTCTCCTTATATTGTCTTGTGTTTGTCTTTCCTTTATAAAACCAGTTTGATCCTCATCAATTAAATCTTGCATTAAATTTTCCATTCACAGTAAAAAAAATGCTGGGTTATTTTCATAACCCAATTTCTGGGTTGAAGCTGTTGGGTCATAGGTTGGGTTAGTTTGACCAAATATTGGGTCAAAATTCATAACTCATGAGTTGGGTCAGAAATTTACCGGAAGTCTACATCTTGAACACTTCTTTTGGGGCAGGAGTTGGGTAGATTTACCCAAACGGTTGGGTTAAAGATGAAACTTGGAAGAAGCCACGCCCCTCTTCACAAGCCTCCATTTTCAACAAGACTGTGAACGTTGCATATCGGACTTCTCCTCTACTTTGAAACAAGACATGGTAAGTAAAAAGAAGATAAAGTTTCAAGGTGAATAGGATTTTATAAATAAATGGATGTATTTGAAACATGTTTGATATTTATTTTCATGTTTTTTAAAAAATGTTTATTACGGTAGGTTGCTCTGACAAAGAGCTTCGGTGTTGCTACAACACGGCTGTTGGAAAAAAAAAGATGAAGGGGAAGGGCACAATTTGTCAAGTAAATTAAATTCAATTTTTAATATAACCTCAACCATATTTGTTTGCAACTTAACATGTTCAAATGTTTAAAAATCGATTTAGTTTTAAAAGAAAAGGTAGTTGACGGTTTGTCCCCTGATTTTTGCAATATGCGCGCGCATCCTTAGCGGGCTGAGGCTACGTGTTCGAACACCAGCAGTAATGGCGGAGGAGAGCGAGCAGAGCTTTAATAATGTGGGTATATTATGCTTTTTGAAAATAAAATAACTTTTGCAAAGTTATTAGGCGATAAATTAGTTGTGTAAACCTGAATTATGCGCTCGGTTTATTAACATATAGCTTAATTACAAACATGCTCGGACGTGTTCGCACTTATCGCTCCCCTCCAGCCGCCGGCTCGTCTCGCCCTCTGTCAGTTGACCGGGCGGAGCGGCTCGTTAAGCCGAGAGAGAACGACCGTCTCCCGGCACATTGCTTTCAAACTCCCGCTGGTTTTAGGCAACGAATTAAAAGCAAAACTAAGACAATATCTAATGTTAATGTTTGCTCATTTTATTATTATTGTTACTATTAATTACAAATACATTTATTTAAAGTTGGTGCTGAAAGTTATTCAGCACTAAGTTCGTGTTATATGTGTCATTTTATTTTATTAAGTGCTATATTTATTTTTAGGAACATAAAATTACTCTGAACATTTGAAATTGCTGGCTAATTACAAGTTATTTGCAGTGGAGACAGCTATAAGATTTAATTCAGTCATTCTTAAAGTTTGATTTGTGATTTTGTCTTTTCTGATAGATTTTGTAATTTTACATCCAGGATCTTCAGGAGAATTGAGCAAAACCCAAACTCCTTGTTCTCAACAAAGACCTTCTGTATGGCCAAGAACATGAGTCTGCTCCCTCAAGGTATTGAAGCTCAGAAGAAATGTTCTCTAAAATATTTTTCATGCTTTTTAGTTACTGTAACTAGGTACCGGCAGCCAATTTTTTTTCTTTAGATTTTTGGTACTCTAAATGCATTTTTCTACTAAGTGTATTACCAGAAAAGAGCAGAAAAAATTTCAGCCCATTATCTCTAACGGTTTTTGAGATTTTGGGGGTTAGGTGTACCTTCCCACAAACGCACCTTGGAGTAGAAAAAGATGTGGTTTTTGAAAGTCGATTACTCAAAAAATAAATCAATT
>NW_015114549.1:33354-36593 GCF_001443285.1 Poecilia latipinna
ACCCAGCGCTGGGTTACGTATTGGGTTATTTTTAACCCAGCAGTTTTTACTGTGAATTTAAGCTCACAACGCTACTACAGTTATGCAAGCTTTAGGGAGTTTCAGGAACATGTTTGCATTTGAACCTTCTTTTAAATTTATGTGTAAATATAAATATTCATTAGCTTTCATAAAAGTAAAAAAAACAAAAAAACAAATCTAATCTAAAAAAAAATCTAATGTGGTTTCATAAATGAGCTTATGACACTTTTCAGTTAAAAAAATATATAACGGTGTCTTTACTGTGCTACATATCTCGTGATGTTGCATGATGCTGCAATCTCTAAAGATACAATCCTAGAACGCCTCCAGTTCCATTTAGGCCAGAGTTTTAATGAAAATACTCGAAAACCAAAGTATCTGCAAGATTAAGGCCAGTCTTTAGGCGAAGTAAACAGAGATGTTATAAAAATGTGTAGAAAAATGAGCCATCTTTCACAAAATGTCTATTTCCAACTATTTGTCGATATGTCCTTCCTATTATAAGTTTTATATCCACTTTTACAACTGGTTGTTTAAAATATGTAGTATTTACAAGGAGGGAGTCATTCACCATAACTTTGATTTGATTTGATAAAGGGTCATAATCACACCATATCTTATATGGATCTGAAATCCTATCAGAACCATAACCATAACTAATTAAACATAATATCTACAAGGTCCAGCAGAAGTGAACTCGTAAGTTGTGTTCAGAAAAATGGGCACGAATAAGCGTGGATTGGACAATGTGTGGACATAAAAGAGAAGAAGCAAAGATGTAAAATAAATGGTGGCAGAGAAAAAAAAAAAAAACTAGCATATCAAAATAAAACCAGTCTACAAAAACATTGTATTATCAAGAAATTCTTGCTTCATTATTTAAAATTCATCAGTCTTATCCTTTTAAGACAAATACATTATGCTATTTGTTTAAATAAAGTTGATAGTTCTATTTTGGGATTTAATTGTTATAAGGGGTTGGCTGTTGACTAACACTATGGAAGAGACTTAATGCTGGACTTTCTTCCTACATTCAATTGCATAATATTTTAACTTCGCAATAAAGTGTTAAAAAAAATAACACAAACAGAATTTAAAAACTCCAAAGCTTTTTTTTTGTTTTGTTGCACAATTTAAAATGAAGTTGTGAAAAACACTGTAGCAGGAAAAACGACTGCAACTACTTCTGTATACAGTGCGTAAATTATTTTAATTTTTGTTCGTTCATGCTTTTATGTTGAAAGTCCGCATTTGTGACGCCCAGGTTAGTTTGGTTAATCACCTGACTTGGTAAAACAAGTTTCGATTTAATGGTATGTCTCTGTACTATGCAATCTAACAACACTTGTGGAAAGAACTGTTCGTCATTTTAATAACCTGAACCGTCTTCTTCAAGTCATGGCTTTAATCTTTGTAGTTGTGGTGCTTTTAGCTGCTTTGCACGACAGCGGTGAGTACATCGGATGCCTTCGGCGTCTCTAGTTAATTAGGCTCATATTGTATGGGTGCCTGGAAAACTTGCTGACAAAACACAAATCCCACCCTGTTAACCAGCTCCTAGAAATACATGCAGTTCATTAAGTCGTGCTCTGTTGTGATATGAAGTCTTATTCCACTAAATATTGCCTTGTGGGTAGAAGTATGGAGAGACAAAAATGCCGCAATATAAATAAATGCATTGCTATTTTCTTCATATCTAAAACTTCGAATGCATTCAATGAGTCGGAAAGTAGATGTGTTCAGAATTTTTTTTTAAAATATATTAACAATTTGATCATCTGTACTGTTGTTCTTTTAATTATCTTATGTTATTTAATTATTGCTTGCATTAGTGCACCATAACTACAAATTACCATAAGAAATAGTGAAACAATTATGCTCTTTTTACTGATAGAAATTTGTTAACTGTTTGTTTTAATCAATTATCTATGTGTTTACCTTTTCTAAAATTGATTTAATCTATTTTTAATTATTTACTTTTTTATTATTATGGCACATTTTGTCTTCGATAAGATGGGACCTTGCGCTTTGCGTCTTATTATGGAGACCACATGGTGCTGCAGAAGGCCCCGCAGAAAGCTGTCCTGTGGGGGTACGGCAGTGAGAGGGAGCAGGTCGCGGTCTACCTGACGAGTTCTACTGTTCTACAGAAAGTCTTATCAGACCCTGTGACAAACGGTAAATCCAGCACATTTGTTTCTTGTTTTGTGTGTGTCAACAGGAAAAGCTTATTTTTTATATATATCTGTGGGGTACAGGCTACAAACTGAGGTCATTCCTCAATTACGCCAATTATCATCAGACGTGAGGGAGGGATTTTCACCGTTTCCCTAATCAGAGTTAAATGAAGCGATCAAATGATTTTGCGAACAACACAGCCAGCAGCCAACTTGAAATTATGATTATTAATTAGGTGGAATTACCAATGTTTTCATGAATGCTTCTTCACTGAAGTGCCACTTTTAAAAAACCACCATGGCATATCGGAACTAATCAAGCTTAATTACGTTAGACACATTTATGTATGTGATGGTATTACTTACACTTTCAATTAAGACAATCACCTGGAACTGAAAACCAAAGCTTGTGGTTAGGAAACAGTCTATGAAACATAATTTTCTGCTCTATAACTGAGTCTGTCTTGTGTTATAACTGCAGGCATTTGTGTATCCATAGGTTTGGAGCTTAGGTCCAATTTTTTGAAAACAGATATAGGAATAAATAAAAATGAATTGACTCCATTTATCAAATATAGGTAGTGTATGTGATGGTCATTTTGCTTCGAGATCGTTATATTTATCATGACTTGATGAAGCTGTCAATAATGGCTGGTACCTACAAATTACTGTGCCTTTTCTGCATTCTTACTACTTCATAGATGGTTGGACCTTGTTTAAATTTCTCCAAAAACAAAGTTATGTTTACAAATTACTTACTGAAACAAATGCCCACTTTTTCTTTCACAATTCATTGTGGAAGTTGGTCTTAACATAAAGTCCACAAAGTGAGTTTTATTACATATCTTTATTTCAAAAACACTTATCCATAATATGGAAATAAAACCTGAAAAATAAAAAGCAATGTAGATTAATCAGAAAAGCATTTCATGTAAGCATAACTTCTGGTAAAAAAAAAAAAAAAAAAAAAAAAAAAAAAAAAAAAAATTAAATATGTGGAGGAAAAACTTTTCGGGCTCAGGGGGGGTTTTGGCCACAGCC
>NW_015114549.1:39682-81464 GCF_001443285.1 Poecilia latipinna
AACCAAAAAAAAAAAAAAAGATAATTAAAAAAAAAAAAAATTTTTATTAAAAAAAAATCTTTTGAAAAAAAAAAAAAAAAAAAAAAAAAAAAAAAAAAATATAACATTGGTAGAACAAAGGCTTCAGGTGCATAGGGTGTTTTCAGCCAGAGACAGTTTCTGACGGGTGAGGTGAAACCACTCCTCACCTTTCCAATGTCATTAATGTTGTCATTGTTTCCTAACCAGTAGCGTCTGAGAAAATTTGCTCACTATTTTCTTTTCTTCTGTGTTGTCAAGAAGTGGATATACAGGAAGCTAGTTGTCTTGCAATAGGAAGGTTGTAGTTTTGATTCCAACTTCCTCCTGTCACATGTTATTAACAGATTACCCAGAGTTCCCTATGAATCTGGATATCGGTATGCACGTCTGTTAGTGTGATTGGGTGAATTCACATTAGTGTGAAACGCTTTAGGTCAGTGAGTTTGATTAGAAAACTGCTTTATGAATATAGTCAATTTACCAGATATGTGACTTATTCTTGTATTTTGCCTAGAATCCATTTTCTGTTTACTGCAATAAACGTGACATGGTGTATTCGCAGAAGGCAGATATAGAAGTTTTGTTTTGGAAAAGGTTTGGTTTTAAAGGCTCTTTTTTTGTCAGTGAGTTTTAAAATTATTTCCCTTCATAAACAAAAACAGTAAGGCTGTTATGTGTTTTTTTTTGTGCTGCTCACACAAATGGCCAGGATTCTCCTGCAAAAGAGAATTTTAATCTCAATAAAATTATTGTGGTGAAATAAAGAGTAACAATGATGAAGATTTGTGATGACATTTCTCCTTTAAGCACACGTATAAATGCATTTTCTAAAGCAGTGGTTTTCAAATGCAGGCTTCGAGGGATGGTGCCCTACAATTTTTAGCTGCGTCTGAGCTTCAACACACCTTAGTCAAGTAATGAGGTCATTAGCAGGACTCTGGAGAACCTGACTGCATAATGAGGAGATAATAAAACCATTTGATTTAGCTTGCATGTGCACAGCTTGGAACACAAATACCACAGATCATTGCAATTCCATAGATGTTTTCTTATCACCACATTTATCAGTTGTTCTAAATAAAATGAAGATAACTGTACCTTGTGATCCTCAACAGTTCTGCAAGTCATTACTGTAAAAGGACAGAGCAGGTTAACAGCATAGCTCAATCACCCATTATTCAGATTGTGAAATCACCAATTTTACGAGCTTGTTTTCTGGCTTTGCCAAGCCTGTAGATTCCAAGTCAAAAATGTGTCATCAGTGCAGTGTCGGGGTTTTAACTTTTTTCACAAGCTACATCGTGTGACAAACTAATTTTACCCACCATTGCAAATAATTCAGAATAAAACCCACAGAAAAGATTTTGGTTTGATTGCATGTATTGATGATTTCTTTTTCCTCCAACAGGCATTTGGCAAGTCACCCTTGAGCCCGTTGACGCTGGTGGTCCCTACAGCATATACGCTGTAGCTGAAGGTAGCATAAGTAGCCTGAAAGATGTGCTGTTTGGAGACATTTGGCTATGTGGAGGCCAGAGCAACATGTTATTCACAGTGTCCCAGGTAAACTATGTGCAGTAAACACCTGTCTGACTGGATCTGGGACTGAAAGAAAACATTTAACCCTCTTCTTACTAAGTCACTGGAATAGCTGCCAGGTGCTGTTTGCAGTTGGGTGGAAATGGTCAGGTGCTATTTCAGGTGGCATATATATATATATATATCAGTGCTAGTGCATACTAAGCAGCAGTTTATGTCCGCAAAGATAACATTGTGGCTTTAGCACAGTGAACTTTAACTATCCCGCACTAGTTTTCTGCTGGACCAGAGAAAGGAACTGCTTTCATCACGAGTTAAAGGCAGCCTCATTGGTTTACAGCAGCCATATTTAAATTGTCTCAAAAGAAGAGAGGATCAAGCAATAAGTGAATGAAATGCTTATAATTATGTAATTGTGTGACTCTGACTTGACCTTTGAATGGCAGCAAGGCAAACAGGGTTTTCACACAGTCAATTTGTCTTGCCGGCTCCTGCATGAGTCTCAGTTGAGAGCTGGAACTTCCTTGGGGGGGAAAAAACCTTAAAAGTTAGGATAGTTCAATAGAAGATCTGGTCTAAACTTCACAGTTTACTTATTTCTTTTTCTTTTTTATTCTCAAATAGATTTTCAATTCATCTGAGGAGCTTGCGCTCTCATCTAAATATCCTCATGTAAGGCCTTTTATGACGGCTTTGAACATGAGTAAAACTGAGCTGATTGATCTCATCCAAGTGGAAATACCCTGGTCTGCTCCCAACAGCAGTAAGACTGTTTCTTCCAATAAACTGTTCAATGTTTTAGTTCTGTGTACTGAGCTATATGAGAGGGAATGATTGCACAACATACAGTGGCAATGTTTAATGATTTAATCTAATATCGGATGGACAGATTTACTGTGGATTTTCTCTCATCCCAACAGTATCAGAATTACATCTACACCCCACCAATATTTTATAAAATGTTTCTTAGGAACTTTCACACCAATAACACCGTTTTTGTAACCATCAGCTATTCAGCCAAAGATCAGTGAGGGTGTATGTAGAAATTTGAGTCTGTGTGTAATTTAGACTGCTGTCAGGATTTTTTGAACATCCTTACAGGATGCATTCAAACAGGCATCCAATTCTTGTTTTTTGTTGTGTTTGTTTGTTTGTTTTATGATCATTCCATGCTACTACAGCAGCTCAAACTTGTAGTTAATAGCCACAAATTAATCCAATATTCATTGTATGTAAACTTCTCACCTGAGCTTTATAATATTTCTGACTTACAGGTGTGCTGGCAAAGTTCTCTGGGTTGTGCTGGCTCTTTGGGCGTTACATGTATGAGAAGTTGAATTACCCCATAGGACTGGTGGAATCAAGTTGGGGAGGCACACCAGTAGAAGCCTGGTCATCCACAAGAGCGCTGAAGCAGTGTGGACTGGTGCCGAGTGAGGACATGTATGAACTTGAAGACGACATAATCCAGCAAACTGAAAAGTATGTCTTCTTATTGTTTAAAACCCTTTAAGCCCTAAGTTTCATATATCCACCTGGATATTTTTGCTTATTTTAATTGTACAAAGTTCTTTAATGTCCGGTGAGTAAATATATTTTCCCATTTCTCCATCACAACTGAAACTTTCAATATCTAACAGTTATTGCAATTTACCATCTATTAAAAGAGTGTTTCATGAGATTAAGCCAAAGAAAAACATGCTCCCTGCTGCAGCAGGAGTAAAATTACCACAGTAACCCAATATTGGCTGGAAAGTGCAATGTCTCCCCTTTCAGAAGCTGTTGGAATTTTTCAGATAGTGCAAAGTATCGCAAAGATGGCGTGCAAAAAATGTCATCTGCGACACCTTTCGGGCGATAAGGGTTAACAATCTCTGCTCTCTGCTTGTTCTGATCCCTCAGTTCTATGCTGAACAGCACCGTTTTGTGGAATGCAATGATCCATCCATTCCTCAATATGACCATCTACGGAGCCATCTGGTACCAAGGTAGCAAAGCCATGACATATGAACGGCGTTTTGAAAAATTTATACTCCATAAAAATCCATAAAAATGTTTTCTCCTTTCCAGGTGAGGCGAATGCAGAGTACCATAAGGACAAGTACAACTGCTCATTCCCTACAATGATAAATGACTGGAGGATGGCATTTCACCAAGGCTCGGGGGGGCAGACTGCTCCTGACTTCCCATTTGGATTTGTCCAAGTATGCAGCGCATTTTGCTCTTTAAATCTAAAAAAGAGCCAAACAAGCAGAAGACACAAAGCAATATTTGTATTTCTACAGTTATTTTGCATCAGGTATATTATTTATTTGCATGTACAGCTATCCACGTACAAAGAAAGCGCCACAGATGACGGCTTTCCAGACATTCGCTGGCACCAGACTGCAGACGTGGGATTTGTCCCAAACATTAGGATGAAGAACACCTTTATGGCGGTTGCTTTCGATTTACCAGATGAAACTTCACCATATGGCACGTAAGGATGCAATTTCTAAAAATGCTGTGCACTTAGAATCTGTTCAAAATTTGAATGCACTTGCTTTGGACAGCAGTCGTCCATGTTGGCAGAAATTCATGCAGCTGTGGTCTTCAGGAGCGTAAATCAGCCAAAGTGTGGCCACAGTAGAACAAAGAAGTGTGAGCTATGCTGTCAAATAATATGACAATATTTCAAGTGTTGAGGAGAAAAATGCAGGAGTTTTTTGAGGACAGAAATAAATGGAGAGAGATTTGTCCGGATTTCTTCTATATTTTACTGTATTGACTATCTTTAGTCTTCTTTGCTCATATTCTGTAGCAGTGTTATGGAAAATAATTTTCTATTTCAGAATCCACCCTAGAGACAAACAAGATGTTGCCTACAGACTAACGCTGGGTGCCAGAGCTGTGGCTTATGGGGAAAAGGGCATCTCTTTTCAGGGACCTTTCCCCAAAGTAATTGTGCCGAGTAAAAGCACAGTCAACGTCACCTATGACCAGGGGATCTTCGTTACACCATCTAAAGACATATTTGAGGTGAGGATCGCAGCAGAATGCAGGTGCTACTCTATACATTACAATATTATTAAAGTTATTTCAGTAATTCAATTCAAAAAGTGAACTTTGTATATCACGGAAGTCCTTTACATATAATGTATTTCAAGCATTTATTGAGTGGAAGAAAAACATTTTCAAAAGCAACAAGGACAACTGCAGCTTCAGTCTGTTCAAAAGTTGGAGGTAGATTCTGCCCTTATCCACTCTGTGTGGAGAGCAGCTGGAGTCAGAATGTCAAGTGGTGCCTTTCCTTTAGCATTTTTAAGATGCCGCTCATTGCCCTGCTCATTTCATCGGGGGACGGCATAAGAACTCAAAAAGATAAGAATGTCATCATTTGTGCCCTGAATTAGTCTGATAATACGTAGCTGCAGACTCAAAGATCCCACAACCCTAAATCCTGTCCATTTCGTGTCTGGCACTTGCACAAAGGAATCTGTCCACGTTCTACATTTGGTTCATGGCTATGCATAAATAATGTAAATTGATTGTAAATGTAGCAGTAAGGGGTCAGAGGTCGGATGACATGTGGTGACCGTCATGTTTAGACATTTGGGCATGACATCAAAGAATTTATGAACAGCAAATGGGCTTTAAACGGTGAGGGCTGAGAAACGACTTAATGAGTTTACCATGGCTTTTATAGCACTAATGGGGCAAATTATGACCATTTTACTACCATATATCATTAAGAAGGATGTTACCTCAAATGCTAAAGTTAGTATTTGAGGCGTTGGTTTCTGTCCGGGACTGAATTGTAAGGCACTTTTTCCCCCCCTTCTTCTTTGTCAACCATATAAAGTCTTTAATTTGTGAAAATTTAAAAAAATGGTACTGGGTGCTCAAAACTGGCTTACCAAAAGCACACAGATGTTTAAAGTATGATTCTGGACAAGAGAGAAAAGGTACTAACGTGACTCTTCCAAAGTTCTCCTTTGTATTGAAAGTAAATGTAGCATTTCATTAGAACACCAAGGTCCTAGAGTCTAGAGGAAGAGAAAAGTGGCAATTAATCCAAGTTGTTTGAGATCCAGTGTGCAGTTTCTACAGTCAGTTTAGATTTCGGGAGCCAAGCTTTCTATTGGAGTATTGTAGTTGACATTATTGGACTCAATAATGCAGACAAGCTAAAGTCAACTTTTAAAGCAACCTCAGCAGAAGCACAGGCTGATCGCCTTCACGGCACATTGTTGCAACAATTCACGCAAAATGAACTCTGACCTTATATTATATTGTACATGGATTTACTTCTCAATAGCCTATGTTGTGAAAACACTTTTTTTTTTTAAATAAGTCTTATGTAGTCTACACATACTTTGAAACCAAGCTTTGGGTTTCCATTAGCTGTAAACTAAATAAATTGAACAGAAATATACGCTTTAAATTAATGCGGTGTAATAATTATATGCATTTTTTACTTTTAAAATGGTTACTGAAATAACTTACTGGAGTAGCATTTTTTTCACCATTTTCTTAAAGTTCTACATTAACTGACCTTGCATAATGTAAAACAATACTACTATACCTTTAGATGTTAATATTGTATTTGACTGGAATGACAAAAAATAAATCATGTTATAATTTTTGTTCTTATTTTTAATTGCAGATCTGTTGCTCAGAGAAGAATGTGTCATGTGAATCCGACTCCCTTTGGTCACCAGCTCCCATTATGGTTTGGAATCAGATCACCATCCAGCTGTCTGCCTCTGCATGCCCATCATCTAAAGTTGCTGCTCTTAGATACGGATGGAGCGACTGGCCCTGTGAATTTAAAGCATGTCCTGTTTATGATTCCAGTAAGAATTTACCTGCGCCTCCTTTTATCGCCAATCGATACGCAGGCAATCAAATTTGGTAAAGCACCTAAACTAGAAGGTCAGGGGGAAAAAATGAAGGGATTTAAATTTATTTTTTTTCTCTTTTCTAATTAACAAAATCCACTATTTTTATGAACAGTGAAATGACTGGTAAAAGCATACAATTATGCCCGCAAAGGTGTCTAAGATATGTTGACTCTACTGTTTTTTATGACGACAATATTGAGTACTGTGACAACTTGAGCCAGTTTTCTCAGGATAAATGGATAATTTTATGATCATACACGCATAAGAATGTCTAAACTTTGTTTATGCTGTAATGTGTGTCATCAGGTGATGCAATAAGTCTGATTTCTTGGTGTAACGAGGATTATGTTGTGAAAACCAGTGTCTTAATATTTCACCCATTCTGATTTTATATTTTTATGTCAAATTATTTTTCAGAATCAATTCTGTCGTTCTCTTTTGTATTCACTACAAATCCTCTCAAAACAAAGTACTGTTCATGTATGGGTGATATTTCTACAGAAGTTGATTTAAAATACGGAGCCTGTAGAAACCACAGACCGGAATAGATGGGAAAGAATGAATGGGTGGATAGAAAACAAGGAGAAAATGCTAAAGGATATTGGACAAACTGCAGATGGATGCATACAAGTTGTAGATGATGTATAAGTCTGGGAACATGTTTTTCCATGTTGTTCCCCCCCCCGCCTCTAGGA
Organism: Poecilia latipinna; assembly: GCF_001443285.1. Lineage (NCBI taxonomy): Eukaryota > Metazoa > Chordata > Actinopteri > Cyprinodontiformes > Poeciliidae > Poecilia > Poecilia latipinna. The sequence continues at coordinate 46,821 of NW_015114549.1, forward strand.
ACCCTCCTAGAGGGTCTCTAACATATTTCTTTGACATATTTTCCATTAAAGTATTGGGGAGGAAACTGTACTTTGAGTGCATTTCATATTGTTTAAATTTTAAATCCCTTTGTTTTTGCCTTTTAAACCATCATTTGATCGACGTTCCCATCTATCCACCCAGCCATGTTTCAGTCAACATTGTGTGTTCATTCATTGTAATGCTTGTGTGTATATTTTGAAAATGAATGAGGAATTGCACTAATTTGTCTGGAATGTTAAAAATGTGTGGAGATTTAGTTATTTTTATTATGAAGCAAACAAATGTAAAATAAATCCATACTCTTGGGACAAAACACTTAAATGGCATTTTAATTCTATTTGCAACTCTTCGTGATTATACACAGCTATGTAACGTTTGCTTCTGTAATCCACGTTGATCGACAAGATTGTACACTTTACAAGTGGAACAATATAAAGAATTTCTACAGACATCAACCTTTATACTAACATACAGAAACCAGATATTTGACTCATTTTTTGCACACAACAGCTCAGCCATGTTTACCATGTAGACACCCTTGGGTATTTCATTGGAGAAATCCTGAAAGATCACACAATAGAAATGTTTGAGTTCAACAAGCCTCGGATTTTTGAAATGGTGAACTGAAGGAAAAAAAAGACACGAGTTCAGAGAGGACTCTCAGGAGCCAAAATAAGAAGTGGAGGGCTTCATGGTGGGAGAGGTCTGGGGTTGCTGATGCGAGGAACTAGGAGATGGAGGCGATTGTCCTGAAGAAAGAAAAGACTAAACATTAACGGGTGCATTCATTCACAGTCAGCCAGCGGACCACCTGGGCAACCTGAGGGCAAAGTTCATAGACTCCCTGGAATAAGGAAGCCAGAAATCACTTGTCAAAGAGTTCTGAGTTTATTACAAGCCAAACAGTGATAAACCAGCAGATAACTGGTTAGCTCTGGTTATTTGGCGTATTCTGCAAGTTTACTGACGTGTTTATTACTTCCATCTTAAATCAAAGAATTTGATTTCCAACCTGATCAGGTGCCAACCTGGTAAACTGGTTACTACAAATGGTGTGCATCCAATGCCACAAATAAGTAAATACCGAAGAGTATCTTTACTTTAAATGTAGGTTTCACCAAAAAGCACTCAGTTTTATGATTTAATGACATTTCATGTTCGCCACAATAATGGGGAAGAAGTGGGTTTGATGTTTACATGTACTAAACAAAAGTTCTGCTTCCCTCATGCAACAGAATTATGGTCAGTCAATCATTGAGGACAACAATGAACTGGTTATATTTATGTAACCATCTTCAGTTATGCCAGTTTTAAAGTATTTACAAAATATATGTAACAATTTCCAATTGTTTTTATTGATATAAAAAATAATCATGTTGCTGCTACTTTGAATGTCACTATTTATGTCAATTTGTTTTGTTTTTTGTTTTTTTTCATACCTGACTGAAGCAGTTCTCCAAGTTACATGAACCACCATAAAAAGGGGCAATCTGCCATACTGCATAGCATTAACATGCTACCGCACCTGTGATATGCTCCATCTTGATGCTCCCATCCAGGCCTTGGTGTCTCAGGTAGGCCTCGAAGCTAATCGAAGCGTCATCTTCTGATAGGCCGTGAGGGAGCTGGCCATCACCATGACGACACACCTCGAAACGAATCCATCTGTAGCTGGGTGGTGAAAGCAAAATTGCACAGTTAAGAAAAAAGACCATTAAAGACCATACTGCTGAGCTGCAGCTGATTTTCTATTCTGTGGTTGTCTAAACTCTATAAACTTAGCGCAAGTTTGCAACAGTTTTGTTCTTCAATACTACAAATTCAAATCAAATAAAGAAACAAGGTGCAGTTGGACGCAACATAGGCCATAATATTCAAATGTTTCATGCATTAACAATTTACATTCAAATCACATGTACAGCACATTGGACTGATTCTGCCTTTTATCCCCAAGTCTGATGTAGATTCCTATTGATGAATTTAATAGAGTGGTAAAACATTATCACGAGTGGAAAAAAGTGGAAAAAAAAAGTGGGACAATCACAACTGCAGTGGAAATCACCATTGCAGTCTAAAACAATATTACATCACATGATATTCAAACATCATGCAGCCACTTCAGTTGCTACCACATGATCAAAATTCATAAAAGCAGCACGGTAAAAAAGGAGAGTCTTTGACAGGAAGCTGAACAGCGGTTTGTCATGAATGAAAAGATATGAGGGTATATTAAGCAAATTTTAAAAACACAGCTTTGTTTTAAAACTTCCATTTTCTTTTAACTTCACATGCTTTCTACTTTAAAACTAAATGCTTCTATTGTGTTCTTAGAGGGAAAAATTATTACAGATTGCATGACATTTTTAAATAAGTAAAATTAATGATTAAATAAATAACAAATCACAAAAAGTGGCTTCAAAGTTTTTTTTTTGTTTGTCTTTTTTTGTTTTTTTTGTAATATGTGGAACTACTGCCAGTTGTTTAATCAAAATTAAGCTTACTGCACAAATTTTATTTACCTAGTTCAGCATTTGTTTTGACTGGTTGTTGCATGACTCTTACTTTACTTTTCACTTTGTGTTAAATTCTAATTTGAAAAATATTCCATAAACACAATGTGACTGAAACAGATCCGAAAACTAAGTGTGTAAGAAGGATTATAGCTTATATGCAACAAGCTAAAAGAACTCACTTGCTACATTTGCGAGCTCCAGGACAGCTCTGGATGAGATTCTGAATAGTCGGATGAGAGAAGCCGAAGAAGTCCGCTCCTGATGGAATTATGGGCGCCACGGCCTGGGAACTAAGAAAGGAAAATGTTAAAGATAATCAGTATTAAGTGTTTTAAGAACAGTCACAAAAAAACTAATTAGCCTCAACAATTTTTGTTTGGCACCTATATCAACCATGTGTTTAGACTGAGACATGATTTTGTTTTTCTATTTTAAGTACCTCAGGAATAATTAGTAGGGCTTTTTGTGGTTAAACATTCTACCTGTTGGACGCGATAGCCTTCAGCAGATTTGAATGGCATGTTAGAGCAGAGGAGGCTACAATGGCATTCTGAGGATCTTCTTCAGGTACAATCTCAAACTAGAGATGGAAGGTAGAAAAAAAAAAAAAAAAGATTAACCCACCATGCAATAAATCTGCTTATGTGTGTTGACCTCAGAAGACTTTATGTCAAATCTGTGATTTTAACATCTGTGTGTTTTCACCTGTGGGCCTGTCCCCCCGTCCTTAATTTGGCAGGTGTAGAGGCACTGCTGCTCAGGGTGTTTCATGCTGGCATAGACACGCGTGCTGCAGAAGCCCACTGGGTATATGGCACACTCATCATAAAACAACGACCTGTCTGTGATTATCTGAAGAGCAGCCAAGAAGATCAGATTCAATAAACAGAGGTTGGTGTTAGCTACAAATATATATAAATATATATATATATATATATATGTTAAGACTTATTAACTTAATGCTATAACTATATTATTAAAGAGTCTTCTCAAATGCTAACCTCTCCTAGGCTGTAGACTGTTAAACCTCCGAGTACGATGGGAAACACGGGACGGCCCGACGAGTCCAGCGGAATGGGCTGCACCAGTCTGCGTGACCCGTCTGCCAGCTTCCTCTTCTTGGACATCTTCTTTGGAACTGGAGACACATTTTGTGACATTTACCTATATCCGAACATGTCACGCGTATATGGTCGCTTTCACGCTTACATTCTTCCTTTCCGTTTTCCTTTCCCCGGTCTTTCCTTTCTTTCTTGGGTTTTTTAAGGAGACCCTCCTCTCCTATTGACACCAGTGACATCGGGTTATGTACCAAAGACGAGCCTGAAGCCCCTGCAGCAGGAGCTGAAGTCAGTGGCGCAGGTGGAACAGAAGGAACGGAGCTGGAACTGGGTGTCGGCAGCAGCTCCCCCTCTGACAGAGTCTGGTACTGCAACAAGGACTTTAATAAGAACCTAGACGACAAGAAAAGTAACCCAATTTACCACACAGCTTTGGAGATCTGCTTGAAAAAAATTAAGTACAAAATCTATATTTATATGTACTTACTTGCGCTCCTCTTTTGCTCTTAGAAACTTCTCTTCTGTGTGAGCAATTTCATCACAGAGTGCAGCATTTTCCTGAGGAATGGAGAGCAGTACAGTCAGGCTGCATGCCAAAATACTCACATTTCTCATCACCTACACATGCATCTCTGCAGTCAGTGAAAAGAAAGTACATAATAAAAAAACATCATCATGTTCAGGTTCTCCAGGCATGAAAGGCGGCTGGCTACCTTTCAGATCTTTACATCAACAGGTGAGTTATTAGTGCAGAAAATGGCTGCATCAAATAAGTGATGCTAAGTTTAGATACAAAGTCAGGGTTAAACTTTTTAACAACTTTTTCGATATGGCTTTGTATTTATTTTACATGCATTACCAGTGTGCTGTGCACTGCTGTACACTTGACGTTAGATTAAAATTATGTTGGAATATGATAAGAATCAGATCAATTTTAATAATAGAGAAGAGTAATCTTTCACTTGTCACTCAGTGTTTGAGCACTAAAATGACACCATAAAGAAAACCCAGAACTGAACAAAAATGTGCTTTTTTTTCTCATCACTATTTGTACAAAGTTAGTATATAGCATTTAGCTAAATCCATATTTGTTCTAAGGATGTAGCTCATTGTATTCATGAGAAACAAAACCTTGACAAACATGAATGCAAAGTTTCCTTACAAATATCATGGTGCGAGCAGCTTTGCGCAGCCTCTGGTACTTCAGTCTGTACTTCTCGTTCTGGTTTTTTCGCTGGCCCCTCTTTATCTTCGGTTTCTGCTCAGAGGAACTTGAGGGAGAGGGAAAAGCAGGCATGGAGGCCCCGGAGCCAGAGCTGGAGGCTCCGCTCTGAGGCGCCGGCGGCGGCGAGCTGAGGAAAGCCTGGGCTGTGAGGGCCTGCTGCCGCTCCTCATCGGTCTGCAAGGAGGCAGAGAGAGACAGGAAGGTGTTCAGAGTACGTGAAGCTGTGTTACTTTCAGCTTAGTGGAATGTGGACAGTTAACAGAGGATCTCGCATGAAATGCTATAATGACAAACAAATAACAAAATATGCTCGGACTGTTGAAGCTTTAGATGGAACACTCAAATGTCTCCAAAGGCACAAGTGCCACAATTCGATACATCAAGAAGTCGTTGAATAAATATTTGCATATCTAATAATTTCTATGAAAATGTAAACACATACGTGAAAGAAACACACTTCTCAATAACTATTCAAATGAAATATTTTATTTACCAAAGGTGAAAATAATTCTGCAAATGTGCATTCCTTATATTTCATAATCATCTAATATAATCTGTTTATTTTATGTAATTTTATTTTAGTCTATCATGCCTAAAATCATCATCAGCTGGGACTCAGACTGCTCAACCTCAGGGTCTGCAGTCTGAGTTGTTGTTCAGGTTAACCAATCAGATGTTTGGGTTCTTTTGATGTTGTACAGAGGCAGTTTAAATAATTTCACTATGAATTACAGCCTATGATTTGCAAAAAAAAAAAAAAAAAAATTGAATATTTTAATATAATGAATTAATATCTTATCTATGAAATGTAATTGGATTACACTGTAGTTAATAAATATTTAAATATTACTGATGCTTTAATTATTTATTTAATGTACAGTCGCATTCCATAAATTAGGGTATTATTGGAAAGCATCTCAAGTAAAACACATTATAAAGATTAATTCCACAAAGACTGATGTTTTAAAGATTGTATTCATGTGAATTATGACGGCTTCTTGCTTACCACTCATAAAAAGGTGACATTTAGGATTACAATATTATGTCAGACCAATAAAAATTATTTTTAATGCAGAAATGTTAGTCTAATGACACAGAAATGTGAGTCAACCTACAGGCAGTTTAATATCTGCCTGTAGATTGTTATTTTGAAAAGCTACTTTTAATCTGACAAACAAGACACATTGGAACCCATATTTACTAAATATGACTAATTTCTTTGTATTTAATTCAAATTATTACTTTAATAAATATTTAACAAACTATTTTTTGGATTGTGGTATGTAAGTATTTGTCCGAAAACAAATCTACCAACAAGCTCTGCATACGTCTAACATAGATCTTCTGTATCTACGATGGCCTCAGTAGTAAACAGTACATCAGAAAATGTCTATGTACATTTTTGTAAATTAAATATTGCTTTTAGGGTTGGTGTAAAACAAACGTCCGTTTCCCAGAAAACTCACCAGTAATGCAAAGACTCCATTTCTGTTTTCAATCCTCTTGAATCTCCTGCTGCCTTTTTGTGTCTGAAACATAGTGTGAGACTGAGGCCGAATGCATTGGGGGAGGAAAATCTATTTAGCCTAAATCTGTCGGTCAGGTTTAGGTAAACTGTATCCTTGTTAGCTAAAGCAGTTTTAAGGATAATGCATGTTGGCTCTAAGCAACCCTTCGACATAATCACAGTTCAAAAATGTTCATATATGATCAAATATGGTCAACAAAGCAGGATGGGAAAACATGGAGAAATTAAAAGACACTCACACAAACGCAAGGGAGAACTTCAATAATATACATAAAATAAACAGTCCTTACTTCACGATACATGACGGCTTCCAGGCTCGATTTTGCACTGTTGAGAACATAACAATGAAATCACAGGTAGGTTTAGAAATCACTAATAAGAGTGTGACAGAACATCATACAAAATTTACAGTTTTGTTCAAATTAATGCATGCTAACGTCACCGAATATCAAAAGAGGAACTTTTAGTGTTAAAATGCACACGAAAACTTTTAGCATCAAATGAGAACGAATACTGTACTTGGATTGAACAAGTCCCCGGTCAATGATTCTCTGCTTAATCTCCTTTATGTGCATGGGACGGCCAGCTTCCTCCAGTACGATCTTGCACCAGAAAAAGCAAAATTACCGGCACAGAAACCCAAATAAACGGCTAAAGCAGCAGATGCTGGCAGAATTAGGTGTAATAAATTTGCGAGTAATACCTGAGCGGCATCAAGCCATGTGAGATTTGGTTTCTCAGTAATTTCACTGGGTGGTTCACTGCAAACGGATAAACAAACACATAAAACATAACGACGATGACTGAATCAAAATAAGATGACGCACTGAGAAATAGGTAACTGGTGACCAGAATACATTATGTCTACTTATTCTAATAACTGAGACACAGCTATAAACAAAAACAAATCATTGAAAACACAATGTACAAGAATTTTAAGCCTCTGGAAGGTCCAAACTTCAGCCCCTCTTCAGATTTTCAGAGACAAAGTTAAAATTCAGTGTGCAGTTAAGATCTTGTTAATATAGCTGAGTACAATAAATTATGCGTATACACAACTTGTTTACCATTTATGCTAATGCACAAAAAATACGTTTAGCAACAACTGCAGTATTTTTGAACAGACCTCTCTAGATTCTCTGCTGTTCCAGACAGGCTTGCTATACTGTCCAGAGCAGGAAAAAGAGAGTAGTTTGTCTGCCCATCAGGCTCCATTTCAGATTCAAACGAGTTGAGTGACTCCATTGACCACAGGGCAAATACTCTGCTGGGGAAAATAGAAATATTAGAACAGCCAGTAAAGAAACTAAGACTTCGTGTATATGTATGGTCTAGCGTGTGGTAACAACATTAAATACAGGAATCATAATTTGTTTGATTTCCAGCAAACGAATACCTGCAGCAATGCAGCAAAACCTAAGGTGCTCCTTTCTGTTAGGTCCTGTGACAAGCGGAACCTTTGTGTTGTTTACGCTCAGAGTGAGACTGAGACTGAGCGCTAATGCTAACTAGCCGACATGTTAGTGATGCTCTATGTCTTTTCAGTAATTAAGCAACAAGCTTTATTTTTATGAACACACATTTGATTCAGTTTCCATCTAAAAGAAAAAAAAAAACTAGACAATGTTGTTATTCCGAGCATTTCATTCGTGAGCACTTTTACAGGATATCCGGGTTTAACCCAAAATGAATTAACAAATTAAAAGTTCCGTCACTGCAAAAATAGAAAGTTTTTCGCACATGAAAATAGTAGTGGTAGTATTACATATAAGCGATTTGCTGGCCCTAATAATATGATTAAAATTTAATACATGTAAAATACCATGAAAATGACCAACTTAAGTCTAACTTTATTTTTGCTGTTAAACTTTCTAAATTGGTTCATAAAGGTGTTATATGTATGTTTTTGTGCATTATTTATTTATTTATTTATTTATTTATTTTGTGTGTGTGTGTGTGTGTATTCTGCAGTTCTTAACCTAAAACCTCAAGAGGGCAGTTCTGTCAGACTGTATAAAACTAAACTTGTGTTGTTTCAATATTTTTTAAAGCTACCTAAAGTTTCCAGTCCATAAATAAAAATGACTATTTTTATAGTTGTACCATTTTCTATTTTGTGCCAGATCCAGGTGACCAAATATAGTAATTTTCAGAGTTTTGAGTTATACAGAAGCCCACTGGCAATATTCTTCAGATGTAATTCTGGAGAAACAAAATAAATTCTGACAGTGTTGTAAGGATCTGGAAAAGAGTTTGTGTCTGGAAGTTTTGGCACAGTGCAACAATTTTCACCTCAAGTCAAGATGGCAACAGATGTCTTAGGATTTGTCTCAAGATTTGTTTCCATCCTCTCACCCTTTTTATGTACTCAAGCCTGTATAGTCATGGAATGCCAATTTATCATTTCTGGGTTTAAGAGCAGTCACTCAGATACGTGCTATTATTTTTTCTTGGACTTCCTCTTAAGTGGCCAAACAAGCTTTATGACACCAACTCTGAAGATTGCCGCATCCAAGCAAAGAAATTAAACATTTCCCAACACAGTTTGTAGACAGGTCAACATTAACCAAATGGTTTAAATAGTTGACTGTGTTACGCAAGCCTGCATTTGTACAAATCCATTTTACAATTTATTTGTAATACAGGAATGTGTAGTGAGAACTTTTAATCCAAAATTGTGAAATCTGGCTTCCCTGAAAGAAGTAAACATTTCAAGTGCTCCAGACAGAAAACAGCAGCTTATCCTACTGCATCAAGTATTGTCAAAATGGACAATATTCAGTTTATTTCACCCACCTAAGCACTAACTTGACCCTCCAAGTGTCTTTTTGCTGCCATGTTATTAAATGCAGATACACTGAATTTTATTTTATTTCAAATATTTTCAGCTGTACTGATTTATATTCCTGTTTACAAGTGATTCATTTCTACAAGTACAAGGGAATCATTTGTACTGCCCTTGTAAGAGTATGGAAGCATGGCATATAGGACTGACAAAAATAAACAGCATGTATAAAATTACATGGATTCAGAAAGCAGTGTTGGAAAAACATTTGCAGGCCGCTGGGAACTAAAAAAAACATGTTTTCTTCATTTCTGGAGAGCGAAGAAAAGTCTTCATGTGTCTTATAAAAAAATAAGCGAGACATATGAACAAAAATTTTTATTGAGTTCAGTGACATAATCTGTATCTTACGTATCTTGTTCATAAAAAAAAAAAAAAAAAAATACATGTTCTGTTTTATCAAAATGTCAAAGAAAAATTATTCTGGTATTTGATTATTACGTCTAAGTGCATTTGCATGGGAACCCTCACAATGAGCTAAATTGGAAGAATATATAACTCTCAAAACATCCCATAAAAAAGAACAACACATGCTAAACATGGTTTTCATATTGCACAATAAATCCTTAGCGCAGCATTTATACAGTGGTCATCATAGACTGCTGTTCAGTCATGCAACAGTATAATCTGTGTTTAACAACTACATGTGTAGTTAGGTTTATTTTTTAGCTACATAAAGTGTGGGTTTCCAGTAAGTCAGCATCCCAGCCAAGAATTTCCTGCAATTATGTTCACCACCCGCTTCTGTCTGAAGTCATATTGGTAGGATTTAGACCCACTGAGGAGGAACATGCTGCCTGCAGGAGCAAAACAAACCAAGAACTCTAGTTTAAAACTATGAAAAACAAAAAAAATATTTAAATGCAGTCTATATGTCCTTGTTGAAAAAGAACTAGTATGCATTTTCTTTAAGATTAGATTTAAGATGACCCACCACCATCACCACTACTATCATGAGAGGTGAAGGCGAAACACGTGAATTCTTGGGTTCACAGAGTTTCTCTCAATTTACCATGCAACTTGAACGCAGCGTCAACCTTTCTCGGGATTCCATGCCAGTCTGTTTGGATGATTCTGGGGAAGCCGGGATCCATCTGACTCTTTTGCTCATCATACCTGAAGTGAAAGAACAATGCATTAGAAAGTTTATTGCTCAAAATGTCTGGCTGCACTGCAAGGCAAGCAGCAAAAGTGCAGAATTTATGTAAAACATTTTTTTATTGGTTCCCTGAGGTCATATTCTGTTTATGTGCAGAGTGTGTCGGAGAGAGATATAGATAGAAATATGAATGCAATAACCTGGCTGCATAAGTGTACAGTCCTTCACTGGAGCACCTTTTCAAAACCTTTGAAAAAGTTTTTCAATTATGTTAGACTGTGAAAATAGGGCTTTCATTGGGTAAATCTACAGTATTTCTTTCATGTATATTTCTAGGCTCTTGCCTGGCAATCTGTGAATGTTTCCTTCTGTCAGTGAAGTCTTTCTTTTGTTAACTTGTTAAAGTTTATAAAATACATTTCTCTTCAGTTTTCTAGCAAATATTTGGAGGTGTACAATCATATGTTGTTGCTATTTGGAGCTGTTCCACTTTGAAAAAAAAGAAAAAGAAAAAAAAAATTATTCACTGAATAAAAAATAAAAAGTTTTTTTTTTTTTTTTTTTAATCAAAATTTCCCGTACCTCCATCAATGTTGCTGCAGGCATTTTTTCCAATATCTCTGATCAGTTTCTGTCTTGTCTTGCCATCAAATTAGACGAAAAGTCTAATATTGCTGTCATACTGCCTGTCTTTATACATTGCTGTTGTGTAAAGATGATGCTGCAGAATTTCTATATTTTTCTCTATTTCTCTATATTTATTTTGTGTGATGAGATGCGTTGACCTTTTCTGACCTCTCTGTAAAATGTTTTAGGTTAAGTAGATCCAATGTAGTTGATGGTAGGAATAAATTCAAGAAGGGTTAGGTTTAGATTATTTCACCTTTTCTTTTGTTTGTTTGTACTTCAAGTTGAAATGCAGGGGATCCATAACACAACAAATGTGAAAGGTGTTTAATTTCTTACATTACACTAAACTGGCATTCTAACAGAGAGTTTAAATTGGACACATCCACTGTATTATAATTATAAAATCTCTATTTTTGACAATGAACAAGTGTTAAATTATTTTTATCTGTTGAACTTTTTTTTTCTATAATACAACTGAGAACAGCTGTCTTACAGACGTCACAAGTGGCAGACTTTCCCAACTAAGCACATATTGTAGCATTTAATTATTGGGAACTATGTTTTCAAATTGTGTCTGATAAGAAGAATATTCCAAATGTAAAACATTTGATTAATTAACCTGTAATAAAACTGTCCGATGAAGAACATGGTTTTCCCATATTCTGGAACATGAACGGCAGCATCAACCCGCCTTACGCTGGACGGGAAACCAAACTCTGAGATGTTGCCAGCTGTGCCTTGTGTCTTTAATTGTTGCACCACCCAGTACTTATGACCTGAAAAAAAAACAAAAAAAAAAAAACAACACAGCTGTGTGTATGCACTTCGAAGACACAATGAAAAACACCAACATACCACAGACGCTGCCAAAATCGGCGAGCCTCTTGCATGAACTGCAACACTTAAGTTGCAAAAGGCTGTAATTTGGGCGTAATGCTGCCTTCTCCAGCTGGAATTCCAGCCATGTCATGATGACACAGACTGAGCAAAGCATTGCAGAGGGCCTTTTACTTTACCAGTGAATAGGTATGCCATGCCTTTGGCTGGGATGTCATAAGCTGCATCGACAGGAGAACCTATGTCGGGTAAATATGTGCTGATGTGGCCTTCCCTCAGCCGATTCCAGTAAGTCAGCTTTGTTGTTCTCATCCATAAGAATCTGGATTTATCACAAAAAAAAAAAAAAATAGAGCTACACTTAAAACTTAATCAGCACACTTTGCTGTAGTGTGATGCACAGGGTACCTGTTCTGAAAGAAAACAATCTCATTTTGGATCACAGCAGCCGCATCAAATAAGAACATGGGATCACATTTCTTTGGAACTCTAGGTCGATTTTCAGCTTCTATCTCGGGTTTGCCTGAGTAAAAGAGTTAGAAACATTGTGTTTCATTTGCCCAATTTATTGTTTTTATTCAGAAAATATTTCACTGAGAATAAAATGTGTTCCTCACCATAAAGCATTTGGATCCCCAGTACATCGTCAGTGGAAAGAGTGTATTGTTTGCTGCTCTGATGTCTGTAACTGGGGAACATGACAGCAGAGGGGTCTCTGGAGTGAGTCAAACCAAGCGAGTGACCAAGTTCATGAGCTGCAACAGCAAACAGGCTGAAACCTGAAATCATAAAAAAAAAAAAAATCTGCATTAGCTCAGTTGGAATATCTTCAAATGATGCACTGATCATGCACTCATTTGAGGGTTTAAAAAGATGTATTGCACTGCCAAATTGTTGAGCGCCCATTTATCTGTATTGCAGGTTTGTCTCAAATTGGTTTGTTGACCACAACAAAGATTATAGTCACCTGATCTCTATCCAATAGGACACTTTTGGGATGAGGTGGATGAGAAAATTTGCATCATGGATGTGCAGCCAGCAAATCTACAATAGCTGTGTGATGTTGTCATCTCAACATTGACCAAATTCTACCAGTAAACAAGAGAGATAATTTTTAAAGGCAAAAGATGGTTCAACATGGTTCTAACAAAGGGTAGCTAATAGACAGGTCACTAGGTTACTTTATAATATGCTTTGGTCATGCTATTAATCTTTTTGTGATCAGAAGTACAGCATTAAGCCTAATTAAATGGATTTTGTTTTCCGAATACCACAGACCTTGCCCCCCTGTCGTCCATGTTTCATCTTCATCAAAGTGTACATCTCCACCCATCCCCTCTCCAGGCTGAAAGGCATGGGCCAGCACTCCTCCAGGTCCATCGAAGGGTGAGAAGTCTCCATGAGCTACAACAGCATGCAGAAATACTTCTGAATGAATGTCCTATGATTTATATATTTTTTACACTTGTTTAAAGCCAAGCAACTCCTCACATGTGTTTTCAGATTTACCTCTGTGTGCAAAGGAGAGGACAATATCAGCTTTGCCATGGTTGACCTTAACGAAATTCAGAGGAGCTGCGTCACTCCACATCTTCAGGGCTAAACGAAAGGACTTTTCCACATCCTCTCTACTCAGGTCTGGGGTATACTTTGCTATCCTGCACAAGGCATCAGACATAATTCCTGTGTGCAATAGAAATGAACAACTTTACAATATTTTTACTTGCTGAAGTAAAACAGTCTCACTTGTAGGAGATGGTACGGTTCTTCCATTTGGGGTGATAAGGATAAAAGCTATAGTTGTCCACATCAGGAACACCACACCTCGGTTTCTTCATGACATCCATGGTGTTGGAGTCCAGGATTCCTGTTTCTCTCAGGCCAAAGATGTTCTGCATTTGCCTGACCTTCTGCTCCATGGCTGACGCAGACCTGATCTTACGTGTTGAACCTCTGTGGCCTCCGAGTCTGAGACTATAGAACCTCCTTAGGTAACTCTGTTGAAATGCACAGGAAAACTCTTTGCACCCATTGAACTTTTTCACATTTTGTCATGTTGCAACCTCACACTTTAAGATGTTATGCAATAGACATGAAGAAATGCATGATTTTGAAACAAAAGCAAAACAACGTATATATATATATATATATATATATATACACTATAAGCAACTGCAGGTTTCTACTTGATTTTATTTTAATAATACATTACCTTATGGTGGAAAGTGGTCTATTTTCAATTTTTGATGGTTATTTTGTGGTACAATCTTGTATTTTGAAAATGTACATTGTTTGTTGTCATTAGACATTTGGAGAATAAGATTACAAACAAGACATGCACTAACAAAAACCAAAGCTGTGAAAACTGAAGTCTGATTGAGATGAATTACAATTTATTACAGTTAACAAATTTACCACAAAATTCCTCGTTGCTTGATAATTACTATATCCACATGTGCACACATTTTTCAATAAAATTCTTTACATTGTACAATAGAATGTACAGTTAAAACTGATTAGCTTAGTTGTTTTTTTGTTGTTGTTGTTGTTCTCACATGTTAATGAAGCACATGTTTTCTGAGAGGCAGTACAGGCAAAAACAAGCTAACAAAAGAAAAACCCTGCTCACATTATAGTTTAAGTATAATTTTCAATACTTGATCAACTAGGGCTTTATCATTTTTATTGGACAATGTCTTATTTTGTGAAAAGAAAAGTAATGCATTATTACCTTGTATAAAAAAATTTTAATAACAGAATAGTGGAAATCTGTTTTATATGGCTGGAGTATTAATTTACACTTAAAGGGCATGACAAAAATTACAAATATTCTCTATAAAACGATTTATCATAGCAATATATGAAACCAGACTGCAGTACAGCTATTTGCCAACAAACCTTAGCAAGCTGAACATCATCAGGAGTCAGATGTTGATCTTCCTCAGTGGGTCGAGTCCACGAGATTTCCACCAACATCAAAGAGCTCAAAACGAGTGTCCAGGTGCAGACCAACTCCATATTTCAATGTTCATTTCACCATCCTGAACATCTGTTTTTATATGAGAACATTCATGAGGTAGTTGGGAAATCACGTGGTCTAAAGCTGTTTAATCATGATTGCTACAGCGAGACCTACCTGGAGGTTTGTGGTTATAACCTAAATGCCCGCCTATGTCTGGAATTTATTGAAAACTGTGTTTTTTAGAGTATAGAAATGAGTGCTGAAAGCTCTTTTCTTTCTATTAAGTCATGCCTAAACCTGCAGCCATATGTGAGGAACACATAACTTGGTTTCTGCTTGTCTGTTTGTCAGTCTACACCCCATACAGATAGTAAAAATGAGAATTTATGACACCAACCACAGAGCAACCCAAGAACATTCGATACACATTCAAATGGCAAATGTATATTAAGGTGTTCAATTCTTTATTTAAAAAAAAAGGACATATATAGACATTTCACCCTAAAAAAAAAAAAAAAAAGTTTGCAGGTCATTTTCCTTCTGTCTATGTTTCACTGAGTTTTCTTTCAACAGCCAAGCCAAGCATTAGCTGTTTCCACTCCGACAATAGATTTGTGGGTGTAGTCAAATTTGTAGACTTGTGGTCCCAAAAAGAAGTAGATGAAATCTAAAACGAACATAAAAACAGACAAAAACACATCTTTAGAACACAACATACAGACAGTTATGTTCAACCTGTTTCAAATTGTTGCTGTCTAGACTCATGCAAGGCTTTTCTTGAAGGTGTTTACAACCATGGATGTCTTTTGGACTTAAATATCAACCTTTCTTACATCTAAAATTGCACTATATCACATAAAGGAATTCAAATGTCAAATTATACGGTGTAAATCATACACTCCATATGCAAGCTGTAAAAACCCAAACTCATGCTGCAGAAGTTAGATGCAAATCCACATTCCAAATTAACAAGCCCCCAAGGCTACAGACTCTTCTAAATCAGTACAAACTGTATTTGGTATCATATTTCTAAGTGGATGGATGAGTTGGGCAATGTACTCACTTCTTTTATAGAAAGCTGCATTTATTGTGGTGTTGATTCCCGGGAAGTCATCGCTGATGGATCTTGGGTAACCAAAATCCATCACTTTTCGGTTCTCGTTGTAACTGAAAAAGACACAGGACAAATTTAAAATCACACTTATGTGATTTTCACTCTGAGAAAGATCAAAATGTGTATTTTGTACACGAGCAGGAAAAGCAACCTTCTCATGTATTGTAAACAAATGAGTGTTGATTGATTGAAATTGTATGCCTAGTATAGTAAAGCTGTGCTTTATGACTGTTTCTTTATGCTAATGGCTGCCTGGGCAAAAGTATTATAATTATGTCAAATACTTCAACTTGTGGGACATCTTTGACATAAAAGTATGTGTGAATATGTTGACAAAAAAGCTAGAAAATTCCTTTTGCAGCAGGAACATATTATTTTTTAGGTATTTTCTTACCTCCAGTAAATATCATTCATAAAGAAAAGGGTACGTCGTGTTTTAACAATATGCACAGTTGCATCAACATCTTGAACCCAAGCTGGAAATCCAAAGAAGGAAAGTGATCTTGGCTTTTCCCTCACAACAGACCCTCTTACTGTCCAGAATGTGGATTCTGTTAACAGAAAGGGTTTTGAATATGTTATAGTTTTTTGACTGAAACCGAAGAAATCAAAATATTTTTTTCTTCCAATGCAGCAACTGAAAAACAAAAACCCAATTAAGTCTGTTTAAACAATGAAGCCGGTATCACAGAGCAGAGTGACAGAATTGTTGATCATAACAACGACACGCTGCTCACTCTGCTCACACCGGTTCTCTAAATCAGCTCTGTGACCACCAGGGTGCCTCAGTCCTTACGTAAATCACACTAAGAGGAGGACAGGCTTTCAGGTGTCATTTCTGCAGTAAGATGCTCTAATATAGCCTACATCATTTAAAAGTCATACTTACAAATTATGTCAAAAACAGACATAATTTGTAAGTATGATCAAACATGATCATTGTGAACTTTATACTGTTTACAGGAGTTACAACTGTATAAATCAACTGCATTTATACAGTTGATTAAAAACCCATTTATTTTTCCTACAAAATATTAGCATTTTTATTTGCTATTGGTCCTGAAAAAGACAAAGAGTTGATACAAAGATAGGACCAGCATTTGACTAGAGTCAGAGTCTTCCACATTAGAAATAGAATATAAATGTGCTCAGAACCTAGATCCGTTTTGAAATAAGTGGTAGTTTCAGTGAAATATTCTCAGCATGATACATGTTATATAGGAAGCAATGACACATAGTTACCATGAATAAGGTAAGCGGTTGATCTGCGAGGTATCCAGAAGGCAGCGTCGATTCTGGTTTCAATCATTGGCATGAAGTTGGATATGGGACCTTCCTTTATGTCAGACTGCGCATTATGTTTAATCCAAAGATATCTAATGGAGTGAACACCGCAAGGTTAAAAACAGACATTGTTAGTAAATATACCTTTCAAATATTATCTGATGAATTCATATGCACTTATTCATTTTGTAAATATACACATACTTGTCTCTGAAAAAGAAGGTGGCATTCCCAAGAGTTGCTATAGCGTCAAAGGTCATGTCTGGTGCACATTTGTCCTGCATGAGCCTCGGCATCAGCGGTCTGAGGGGCAAGTTTCTATTAACCTTGAGAGGAGCTGCAACAGCAAAACAACTTAGTGAGGTATTTAAGAATAAACAATGCATTTACAAGTTAGATGTTCAGTAGTACATTAAAATACGACAAAAGCAGCTTACTGTAAAGTGCTTTGATATTATCTACATCTTCTCTGGACAGCAGGTTTGCTGGACGGAAGGCTTTGTAAGTTGGATACATCAGCGATTCTGGGTTTCTAGAGTGTCTAAGTCCCAAAGCATGGCCAAATTCATGAGCTGCTACCACAAACAGGTTATACCCTGAAACAGAACAGAGGCATTGAGACCAATACTGCCATGTTTGCTTCTGTTCTGCTCAGCCTCGTCTTGTATGACTGAGTTCAGCACCTGCAGCTCCTGCTGACCAGCGTTCGTCGTCATCAAAGTGCGTGTCTCCTCCAGTACCCATGCCTGGGCCAAAGGCGTGAGCCAGCGTGCCTCTGGGGCCATCAAAAGGATAAAAATCCCCATGCGCTTCAGAACATAATCCAGGCCAAACATGAAACAGGAACCACAGAGAAAACCATTTTCCAAATTACGTCCTTCCGTTCACCTCATCTGAATGAGTTCAGCAGTGTTCATATGATGACACTGCCTCAGTTATCTGTTAAATTACTACTGTGGGTTCCTAAGTTGATACCCACTATGCTTGTATTACATTCTGTTGATATTCTGTCATCTACTGCCACTGTCAACATGAGGCCAATGATGGACTTACCATAGGTTACAAACTCCACCATGATGTCAGCATTGTGGCTGTTTGTCCTGACGAACGTCAGGCCACTGGCTCTGGCCCAAACACTGAAAGCTGACTCTATCAGAGAGTCCACAACGCTGCGCCGCAAATCTCTGGTGTATCTGCCTATACTATGAAGGGAAAAACAAATCACAAGGGTTGCTGTTTATTTATCCCATGTCTGTATGTCAGAATAAAATCACTAATAGCACTTTTGTTTTTCCATCAAGCCCTATAAAGTACACGGAATAAGCCAGGATTTTAAAGAGTTACTTTTACAGCCATAAAAAAATACATATCACGTCTCAATAGAGCAGGGGTATTCAATTCCAGTGTCTTGCAGCTGTTAATGTGTCCCTGGTCAGAGGTAAATGCTGTGACCAGCGACCAGACTTATCTCCTCAGTCTGCAGTCAGGTTCTCCAGAAAACCAAACCGATTATATGGCTTAGGTGTGTTGAAGCAGAGAGACATCTAAGAGCTCTAGGACACCAGTCATAGAGGTCTAGAGTTGAATATTCCTGACCCATCACATACCTAGTTTTTGTGCTATTAAGGTAAGAAGAAATGACACCACAGGAATATAATGCTCTCACACCAGCTTTCAAAGCATTTCACACTGTAATTTGACAAAGTAATCCTGGTGGGAAAAGCTGCACTAATGTCATAATAAAAACATTGCATAATCTCATACTGTGCCAGATAATTCCCTCACCTCGGTATGAGGGAAGCTTGTAACTGAAAGTAAAACTCATGCTGTCTGATTATTGCAGTTTATAATTATTTGACTGTTTGGAGGCACCCTGAAAAAATTTTAATTTCATTCTGAGTTGGTCAGCCGATCCTTACCTACGGCAAGAAATTTTAAAAAGACAAAACGTAACATAATGACCCAGCAGAACAAAATTGACACACGTCCTTTAGAGAAGTGACAGGACTTGAATATCCCTTCATTTCCTGTTTTTCAATATGTATACCTTAAAGCATACAGACTAAGATAGAAAGAAGTACAACAGAAGTTTAAGTTTTGAGGTATACGTTGATTTTGATTTACAACGTATAGTTAGGTATTTGGAAATATATGTTTATGAAAAACATGAACAACACATTGTTCATTGTTCGTTGTTTTAAGGTGGCACGTAAAACAACGGTTAGCAACAACCAACAGCATCACTGCAAACAAGCCAGCAGGAAGCTGTCGTCAAACTGACTACCTACCTATCACCATCAGCTCAATAACTAATTGAAAACTACTACTAAATTATGTGGATCTACTTAGAAATTTCAGAATAACAAAAATCAGTTTTACAGATTATGATAACTTAAAAAAATTATAGTATATAGTTAATTTTAATAAAGAAATAACAGGTTCATCTTATTCACTTCAGTTTAAGATGTAACACTGGGCCATGTCTATAATTATTTGATTAGGCAAACATAATTAAACAAGTAATTAAAATATGGAAGATAGTTAGCTTTACAGCTTTCTTCTTAATTAAATGTTTATTTTGTGTGTAAATTACTGGGCCTCCAGTTATTTACTGGAACAGAGAACACTCTCTCTGTTCTGATCCAATGGTTTTGCTGGATCAGAACAGAGACATTGTTACATAAGGGCATGGTCATGTTAACGCTCCAACAAACCCACAAGAGATGTCAAAGTCATGAATCCAAAGCTAAAAATGTGCTAGCTGTTGTGAATTGTGACAACTGCTTCTGCCTATTTCTGCCAAAAAATTTTATTGCCTGTTAGCCTTAAAGTATGCCTCAGGATTTGGTTTGGCTTGGCTATTTGGAGCAGACAGACTGATTTATTTTTTGACATGGAAAAAAAAAAAGAAGTAAAATCAGTGTGAGCCACACGCAGTACCGGAATGTGAGGACATTCTTATTCCAGCGTGTGCCCTGGATATGACTGTACTCCTCCACATCTGGAACACCGCACCGGGGGCTCTGCATCACCTGCAGGGTTTCAGGGTCTAAAACGCCAGTTGAATTGAGTCCAAAGAAAAACTGCATTTCTTTCACTTTGGAGATAAAGGAGGGCTCGCTCCTCTTCATGCGCACCAAATGATCATTTTCCAGGTTGTAGTACTGATGAAGGTAGTCCTGTGGACAGATTGAAGAGATACCTTTTATAAAACAGTAGAGACAGAAAAAGAAATCAACTGGTTCCACCATAACAGAAGCAAAATCTTATTGTCCAGGATAGATGGGGGTTTAGGAAGTACAGTAAAACTATACGATTCATCTTTTAGCATGAGTTAAAACATAATATTTTAAGAAATAGCTTAATTTACAGCCCCTAAATGGTTAGATTCAAATCTGCTTGAACTGAATTACAACCATGCCAGCAGAAAAAGCATGATCATATATTAAAAAATATTCTTGCAGCTTTGGGTAAAGGAACACATGTTTCTGTTCTTGTGAAGTATATACTGACCAATTACTTTAAGCCCAATGCTGAGATTCTTCAATGGTGGGAAAAAAACTTTCGTTCAAAATTTGAGACCTAGTTTGTAGAGTAAAATAAGTCAAAACCTCATCATCATTATTTATAGTCTTTCATTTTTGTACTATTCAGCTATCAGATATTAGAGATTCTCTTCTCTAATGTCAGAGAAGAGATTTCATTCCACATTTCATTCAAATGTGGAATGAAATGGTGGGCTATGTGAATGACTTCCTTTCATAGAGATTTGCTTGATTTTAAAGTTTTAACAAAAGATGAGTACAAAAAAGTCAAATTGAATTGAATTCAAATTAATAAAAATGTTATTAATACCAAAGGGAAATTACAATCATGCTGTAGTTTGCACTTTCTGTTTTCTTCTGTTTTGTAAGCTGGAGCTCCAGTCTGAGAATAACTCAACACCCAAGTTGATCATGTTCTGGTTGCATGTGGTAAACTCAGAACAATTCACACCTCTTGTAGAGTTAAAATCACTTTCATGTAGCTAAAAAGTTTGGTTTTGATAGGAAATGAGACAGGAGTCTCTCAAAATAATAATGAAGCATTGAAAAATGGCCCGTCAAAAAATATTTCTATCTAAATATTTATATCTTTTTCAATAATCAGTGGCAAAGTATTTAATCGGTATTATATCCAACCCTTCTTAAAATTGCCACTATATTTGACCATGTGTTTTTGGTTTTGGTGAGGTCCAAGTATTTGAGGTTGGAAGCTCTTCTTGTCATTGCCCTAATCCTTAGCTCTTTCAACATCAGAATCAAGCTGGAAGTCTGGAGGGGACCATCAAAAGTGTCAGCACCGCTTCTACTTAGAAAAAATAATAACATGAAAAGATCTTAAATCTAAAACTGCAAAGAAATAATTCTGGGCACAGGTTTACAGACTTTGCAATATGTTGATAGGTAGTTTTATCTGGAACTTTCACAGTGATTTGGCAGTCATATTGGTTATCGAACTCCTGCTGGTTTCCTGCATTTTGAATTTCTAACTCTAAAACGCTTTCTTATTGTATCTCCATTGTAAAAATCCTGCCTTCTGAATAGAGTGCACCATGTACATTAGTAGATATTTTGCCAACCAAAGTCGACTGTTTACCCATAAAGTTCTTCATTTATAAATTACAAACTTTTTTAAAGCAGAAATAGAGTTTTAAAATAAATATGTACATTTCAATCTAAAGATCTCTTTTTTATTGCCATTGCCGGCTATAAGTTGTTATTTTCATCACTCTCATTCATAGGCTTAATAATCATCATAAGACAGTATAATCAATATCTGGAGTTTTGAAAAAGTATGCCAATTCTAGATTAAATCCATAACCCAAACCTGATATATTAAGAAAAGTGGAGGACTGGAACAGTCTTTAAATGACATGCAATTGGGCAGAAAAAGAAGCTTCATGTATTTTTGTTTTGTTAGACTGGTTTTTAACTGAGCAGCATTTCAATTTCAACTGAGGAAAAGAAAATATGATTACAAACAAATTTGCTGAGCAATGCACAAATACAGCTCTACACCGGCTTCTGAAATCTAATAAAAACTTTTTTCAGTAAAGCCAACGTAATTTCAATCAAACACAGTTATTTATTTTTTTTTTTTCAAAGAAAAAAATCTGTTCTAAAAGCAATCTGACTATACATACTCCCCTCTCACACAGGTCTAAAACACAGTTGAAGCAATGATGCACTTACTGTGGCGAGCTTCAAGTTGAACTCTGTTTCTGGTGAAGGAGAGCTCTCTTCTTCCGGGATAGCTGTAGGAGCTGTAAACCCTGAATCAGTCAAGAGCAAGACCAGGAGGCAGCAGGAGAGCAGCATGTCAGACATTTCAAACTTTCTAACAGGACGTGTAGTGACCCACGAAGGAGATAGAAGTTCTGGCTAATGAGAACGCCTTTTTAAATACTTATTGTGACTCATGGTGCTTGCAAAGCCAAGGAAAGCCTCATTTAGTCCTATGGAATTAGGGAGGGGTTTGCAGAAAGCAAGTGCTAGGGACAGCAAAAAACCAGTCATTTGAACATTTTTCTTATCATGTGACAAACTGTGATTGTTATTTACGTAGATGCAACTTGTGCTGCAAATTATGCGAGTTCTATGTGTTGGTAAATTTACAGGACACTGAAATAATATGCATGAGGGCCATTGAAGAACACAAGTTATGGATTCACACATCATCTTTATTTGGGGATGAAATTGCATATTGAAAGAACAAAATGTTACAGGACAAAAATTTTGCCATCAACAACATTTATAGACAAATAGGACTTTTATCTCAAATTTGTAATTTCTTTAGCAGAAACTGTGGAGGAAACTCAAGCAAACTCTTTGCACACTGATGCGACACTGTGACCTGTTCATCCCACGCATTCTGAAAGCTCTCCCAAAATAACACCATAAAAGCCTTTTCTTGTCCAAGTTAATTGCATGTAAGAACATTTCAATGAGAAATGAAAAGGCAGTTGAAATTGCAGGGTGGATTTAGGGCCTTCACAGACACAAAATGGCCACTAGCCAGGTCCCCCAGACTGGCAAGGGTGGTGCTGCAGCGAATTTGGGATATAATTACAGTTGATTGGTCATTGTTAAGCTTTATGGGTCTGAGAGCATTCCTCTGCAGAAAAACCTGAGCTAACATTTCCAAGACTTCATAAATTCGAGTTGCTACGGTTTGGTGGCCTGAGCGCAGACAAGGTTACGAAGTGGATTTAAACAGTGTTGTTGGCGGAGAGAACAGCACTGAACTGCCAGGTTACAAGAGGGGAGAGACCCTTCAGAACATTTGGGTAATTACACTCTCAGAGTCAGGCAATAGCAACAAACGCAGAGCGAAAGGTTTCTGTTCACATATATCAGTATGCAAAGGAATTCCATCTATATTGTTTTGTATCAGATAAATAATGGTAGGTGAATGCTGTAAAATTACAATGCTTACGTTATCTTGACTTGAACTTGAACCTACCATGTTGTGCATGCTGACCGAAGCAAAGTGAACATGAAGAGTAAAACTGTTACATGGTTGATTTTAAAATTTGTAAAAATTTTAAAAATTTAGTAAATATTTGATCTGCAGTGACGTGCCTTACCTTGCTGTTGATCTATATGGTGCGAATATGGATGTGTTAAGCGTGTATAGATATCGTCAACATATCTACACACATCTCCTTTTCTGAGTCCTTTTGTCACATCTGCTACATTTCTTGGCTGTTTCTTCATCTCCTTTTACAGATTTTCTGTTGTAAGTAGAAGGACGATCTGGGACTATAATGGTCTTGTTCTTTTGTCTCCACTCATACTTAAAGACTCAACTGTGACTCATATTTTTGGTGCTGTGGTTGAGTTTTTTGTCCAAGTTTTTAAAGGATGTGGTTTATTGGTTTGTTGACACTGGTGGAATGGTAAAGTTGACTCGTGGCCTTTCCACAAAACCAGCCTGAAACCTCATATTTGGGCCTCAGTGGTTGATGGAGGTGGAAATTCTGCATTGTTTGGGTTATACTTTTGGAAGTGACGGGAGCATTTCCTCACTCTGTAAGTGAAGCACAGATCAGTACACGTGCCTTCTAGAGCAGGGGAGCTTCCATGATTATGGTCCATTTTGTCATAATGAGTTTGAGATGATGTTCTCTGTGACTTTGGTTCCAGTGATAAGATCCTAGCATGGATTTTTCAATTTTCACATTATCATCACCAAGAAACAGGTTCTTGGAGCTCTTGGCAGAAGAAAACTGATGGCCATTTTACATTTTTTCTTGATGGTCTTGCATCCGGTCATAGCATTGTTCAGATCTACAATCTTGTCCATGATGTCTATTGACATATTTTGATCTTGTTCATGTACATGAGAGACGTGAAGAGAGGCAATAATTCAGTAGACAGGTGTCAGAAGTATCTGTAGTTATCTTATTAATTAATCTAATAATGGGGGACAATTTTTTTTCCAAGAGAATTAAGTCCTCAATTTACTCAACAATATGCCAAGAATAGTTTGATTATATGCAAAGTGTCTTTTCTGGATTTCTAGTATAAACATTGAAGATTTTTTTTTATTATTATTATTTTGTTTATGAGCAATATTATTAAAATGGAAGCCTGTGAAATAATTATCCCATAAAACTACTCTTACCTGAAATCTTGGCTCCTTTTTCATCATAATTTGGCAATAAACTTGCAAACACCAACTCCAGTATGAATCATTCTTACACATTGTAAAAGGCGATCCACCAACATCAAGGGACATGTGAGCTCCCAGCTCATGTTGCTGCAACTGCAGAATCAAAGGAGTGTCTAACAACTTCCAGCCATCAGAGGATTTCCAAGGAATGAAGTCTGTCACCATCATTATACCTCCACTGTCCATGCTGTTATATTTACCATATTTATCAGATTAGCTGTTGCACTTGCATGTGAACTCAACTGAGCAGCTGCAGTGTGGCTTTCACAACGTGTCACTCATTCCATAATCCTCTATTAAATATCACAGTCCATAGTAGTTGTGGGTTCATTACTACCTGCAGAGGACCTGGGGCATAACAATGGTTATTACCCCCATTTAGGATTTGGACCTTTTAATTGATCTCAGTGCACAGTAATCTGAAAGAGTCTCAGCTAAAAAAAGAAAAAAAAAACTTTTCATAAAAAAAATTAAAAAAAAACTGAAGAAAATATTAAGGATTTTTCTAAAATGAACAAAAGCTTAACTGATCATCTGAATTAGTGAATAGGAATTTGAAAATGTACTTAAATATATTTAGTCTGCAGCAGAAAGTTTGAACAGTCTCTGTCTGTTAAACAAAGTTCTGTGACATTTTGAGGGCAACATTAACTCAGTGTTCACCAGTGAAAATTGAGTGAGAAGTAAACACAGAAAGCCACCAAGAAATGTTGCTCTCATAAAACGTTGCTTTCCGGGAATCAACTGGCAGGAGCTTGAGTTCCCAGTTGACAATTATCTCTGGCAGACAGCTGATGCAATATAAAAGTAGATCTTGTACCGTTGGACCACAACAATCTGATTTGAAGTCCTGTAAACTTATAACTGAACAAACATATATAATAAAAAAAACTGAATTGTACTTTAAAAAGCCTTGGAAACTCTTTCTAATAACAATATAGTGCATATTTATACAAAGTATGTGAGTAAGTATGAGCACAAATATCTGTTTATATACCATACCACCTCCTCATTTTCATTTCTTTAGTAACTGAAGCACCCATTTCCTGTTTCCTCCCCATGAATCTAACAGATGAATTACTTTATTAATAAGTAAGAGTAAGAAATCATAGCTTTGTCCAAATTGTCAATCCATTATCCTGAGTCCACATCCAGATCTTCCCACTACCTAGAAATCATCACAGACACAGATATCTATGGCTCCCCCTAGTGGTGATGTAAGACACTGTAATACAAATCTTTGTATACCTGTTAAAATAAAGACTGACTAAGATGAAGATTACACCGAGTGTCTATAAATTTATCAGAAAACCTTTAAGATTTTCACAACGTTTAAGGTAATCTTTTTTACTGTATCGTAACTAACATTCCTTTTCAATATATAATGACAGCAATGACAAAAACAGGTCATGGATCATAAGGTCTAGCTAATTTTTTTATGCAGAGAGTATTATGTCAAATCCTTGGTCAGCTAAATTGATCTGAATTGTGCAAACACTGGGTCATGAAGAGGAGACTGGAGTCATTTACAGTCAAAGTTTAAGCATCCAAAGCTTTTGCGCCGAGTCTCTGCTGCCCTCTAGTGTTGGGAAAGACTGTTTTTTTTTTCTTTTTTTCAAATTTACCTGATAGCATGACATCATCTCAGCAGTTCTTGGGATTTCAACCTAAAACTTTACACATCATATCTTAATTCTAAGCCTACAGTATTGTATTTTTTTATTATTGTTTTTGTTAGATTTTGCTTGTACCCATATAAACTAACTGATCCATTTTTTTAAAGACTGAGTCTGACAGCTGATACAGCATTAATTTAATATAGGCTAAATTAAAAATTTCTACTTAAACGTGTGTGTCTACAAAGAAACAGGTCTATTTCATAGAGATGTGTTCCAGATATCATCTCATTAGTGCTGAGCAAATTGAATTGACCTTTAGAAAGGTATTCTACCACTGCATTGTTGCCTTTGAATCCAGTATAACAAAACATTCCACACACCAATATCGTCAAAGGATTATGTTGCAGTCCAGTAGTGGTCTTTCTGTGCACCGCTGGAATTAACATCAGTGAAAACCAAGTGGCTTTGGGTTTGAACAAAACGGCTGATTTGTCTTGTGAAGAGTCCTAGAAGGTCTAAAAATCAGCAACCGCTATGTAAAATCATACTGACGCACCATGTCAGTTAGATTAAGGATAATTTAAAGCTTGTTCAGTTAAACTTACTGTTAATCACCAAATCTTAGGGGATTGATAAAAGCAAAAATCGGTAAAGTGTATTTGAGAGGAAACACTGGACTCAAACAGTAAGTTGACTGGCTCCTCTTCAGTTGCAAAATTAAAATCCTTGAAATGGGTAGTGACTTAAAGGCATCCTGCTATTCAGCACATGTCTTTTAGTCATTGCTTTCTGAAAGAAAACAAGTGTATTCCATGTCTTAGAGCATGTGTTCTTCTCTCATCAAACTGCAAATGTGTTTATTTTGTTTACTTGGATGTTATATGTAAAACTTTCTGTAATTTATGATTATTGTATGGCAATTTCCAAGGGTTTTGAACTGAGGCACTGTTTGTGTGGGGTTGTTGCAGCTAAAATAACAGTAAAAAATCCCCCAGAGTCTAACTTCCCCTTACATGAATCAGACTCTCTGTAAACCACCACCTAAACACTGATGCTGCTCCAAAAATATTTGTCTGCACAGGATGTTGCAACGCGTAGTCACATTGTTAGACATGCATCATATTTCCGATAAAGTCCAGGTCAGCGGAACCATTTCAGATCCCGAAGTTGGTTGTCTGTCTGTATGCTTTCAAACACAATTAGAAAAAAAAAAAAAAAAAAAAACAAAACGTTGGACATAGCGTTCTGAGTGTCAGCTTAGTTCAGAAAGTGTGAGCAGTTCAAAGCTACAATCGAATAAATCAAGGATTAGCATGTGGCCAATTTCGATTTATAGCTCAATCTTTATGCATTTCAGGCTTTTTTGTAATAAATAGCTGTTTATGACAAACAAAATGTACTACATTCATACATTCTAAGCAAAATACTTTGTTTTCTGGTGTAACCTTGATGTGGTTATTGTTGTTTTTTTAATTTATTAGTAGAATACTTAATTTAATATTTGAAAATAGTAGTAATGTGACAGTTTTAGAAGATAAAGAATCCTCTTGTTGTGATGCAGTGAGTGGATAATGATATACCTCTGTTGTTTTCCCCAGACAGTGATGGAATAGTAGCGTTAGACGGTAGCAAGTTTTTACATGTCAGAACATCAGGTAGTGATATTCTTGCTTTGCTTTGTTAAACTGAAATACAGAATACAACAGGACTATTGGACTCTGTCGAAACCACATCATTTGGTGACTGTTTCAACTGAAAACAAACATTTTCATTTCAGTTATAATGTCATGCATATAATTTAATTTTGAGTGATTCATATTTTTCAAACAATACTGTGTTGGAGGGAGTTGCTGTAAAAAACATCTAAAAAAAAAATCCCAATTTCTTAAGAACATATCCCACATTTTAAAAGTGGGAGTTCACATAATGTTGATTTCCCACTCAACAAGTTTTGGTGCTAAACAGCTTATTCGGCAGTACGTCCATCTGGTTTTAAAAGCAATGTCAGAACAAAGTCTTGGAATGGCTCTAATTCTGCAGCTGAAACATGAACTCCCTTGGCTTTAGTTATAAAAACCATGGCCGTTTGATGTAAACAAAAAAGTTAGGAGTAACTTATGCTCAATGTCAATCTGCTTTTTCTCAAATTTATTTAAGCGTGACAAGAGCTGAATCTATTTCAGGTCTGTTGTGATAAATTTAGTTTTAAAAATGACAATTATAACTCCTACTCTGTTTTGTTTCTAAATCCAGCTCACAGGTCATAAAATACCTGACAGCATTGTAAATACTGTACTGAATACTGTTGAAAATAATGTTCCCTAAATACATCAGCAGTTAGCTAAATAGCAAGATTTTGAGTGAAATTCTGAATTAGGGTAAAAACATTTTTAACTGTGCAAAAATTAAAT
This sequence comes from Poecilia latipinna, assembly GCF_001443285.1. NCBI lineage: Eukaryota > Metazoa > Chordata > Actinopteri > Cyprinodontiformes > Poeciliidae > Poecilia > Poecilia latipinna. The sequence continues at coordinate 75,687 of NW_015114549.1, forward strand.
CTCAAATTTAATTATTATTTTTTTTTGCTTAAGTTTAGATGTAAGATGACCCACCACCATCACCACTACTATCATGAGAGGTGAAGGCGAAAAACACACTTATAATTCATCATACTTATATTGATTTAAACACTAATACACATGGAAACATTTGTATTAAGAGGATACTGAAGCGCTTAAATGGATGAGGCTGGAGGGCTAACGTTTAAGCTATTGACATAAATCTTTTTGTTGTGCTTCTTACTCATGCATCACAGATTTCACTCTAAAATAAGAAAATAGACTCAAGACTATCATAAGACGCACAGTAACGTGACGGTAATTTCCCTTTTTTGCTAAAAGAAAAAAGAGGAAATTATCCTTATCCAAACATTTCTTCTACAAGTCATATCTACTGATGAGACATTTTTACTGATGAAAACATCTGCTCTCAAATCACCTAAGTCAATGCAATGGGTTCATCAAAGAGTTTCTATGTTGAATAAAAAGTTTACTCAATACAGTCACTGTAGTTTTGCAGATACATACACATTCCTGTACAACCAAAAAAGGAAGTGGCTAGGTACTTTTGCATGAATCACGGGGGGTTGGGGTGGGCAGCTGAGCAAAACACTTTAAATACTCCTCTCAGCTTCATGATGCCAGTGGCTTGTTTGGACAACTCAGTGTCAACAACTATGTTTACTTTGCTGCTGCTGCTGCCGGTGTTGGCTCGATACTCCTTTGCTCTGCCTCTTCCTACTGGGATAAAAGAAAACGTTGTTACAGAAAATGTCAGGATAGACGATCTCTTAATAGCCGAGGTGAGATTCTTGTAAACCTTTTTTCCTTCGTATGCTTAATTCAGTGTTTTCTTGTAATTTGCCATAAAATATGTTTGTTTTTTACACAGAAATACCTTCGTCACTACTATGGTCTTCCAACTGGTCTCCAAAGTAAAGAGTCGTCATCAAGTGATTTTAAGAACAAGGTCCAGGAGATGCAAACATTTTTCAAGCTTCAGGTAACCAGAAGTGTGCAATTGTAAATTTAGGTTTTTGTGTGGTTCTTTACTTTTCTCATCAGCATTTTAAGAGTAAATTGTATAAACAACACTTTACATATGGAAGAAGTTCCTTTTAAGGTCTTTAGAAACAGCAAAGTTTTGACATTGACACATCTTCCCAATTTTCTTGTTTTTCCACTTGCAAAGGTAACTGGAAATCTTGATGACAACACTCTGGAGGTCATGAAACTGCCCAGATGTGGTGTACCAGATGTTGGGGAGTACAACCACTTCCCTCGACACCTCAAATGGGAAAACAACAATGTCACATTCAGGTAACTATTAAATCCTTGAGAAGAGAATTTGATATTTTGAGTATATTTTAAGAAAAGTGTTCTGACTGTCTCATGCTCCCCAATGTTTCAGGATTGTGAATTATACTCCTGATTTGAAGAAATCTGACGTAGACAGAGCAATCCGAAACGCACTGAATGTTTGGGCAGATGTCACCCCTTTGAACTTCAAGAAGCTGCATGATGGCAACGCAGACATTATGATCAGCTTTGGAACAGGAGGTGATGAAGCATTGTGACTTTTATAAAGTAGACATGTCAAATGGTTCATGTTAGGTTCAGCATGCTGAATACTTGTTTGCCTCTTGTACTGAAGAACATGGTGACTACAATCCATTTGACGGACCTGATGGGCTGCTGGCTCATGCCTACCCTCCAGGCCCAGGCATTGGAGGAGACACTCACTTTGATGAGGATGAACACTGGACCAAAGATTCATCAGGTGACTACGATACAGAAATATAATTAATAGCAAACCGAATTCTGTCACAAAAGAACAATGGTTTTAATTCTATGTATTTTCTCTCCAGCGTACAATCTGTTTATTGTAGCAGCCCACGAGTTGGGTCACGCACTTGGTATGTCCCATTCATCGGACGCAGGTGCCCTGATGTACCCGGTCTACTCGTTCGCCACTGGTTTCCCACTGGCCGAAGATGACATTGAAGGCATTCAAGCTCTCTATGGTGGGCAAATGGAAACTTCGGTTAGAAATGGTAATGTACAATAATTGCATGAGGAAAGTCTGTTCATGCTATTGTAAATGTCAATTCCAGGTCCCAACCCCAATCCCAGAAAAAGGAAGCCAAAACCTGATGCGCCTGACAAATGCGATCCTGAGTTGAGTTTTGATGCTGTGACAGAACTACGAGGAGAAACCTTCATTTTCAAAGACAGGTAAAGTGAAGGCATGTCCCATTCATTGGATGCAGGTGCCCTGATGGATGGGCTAACATCGTCCCAATGGCTCACATTGAAACCAAACTCCTCATTATGAGTAAAGTGTTTCCACTAGTGAAACTGGAAAATATAACAATGACAAGAAGTCACTATCCAGTGATGACTAACTCTTCGAAGTCAGTTTTTTTTAACTGTCACATGAAACGCTTCATCTCGACCCAGCAGAGTTTCATCTAATCCTGCGCTTCATTTGATGAACAGTCAGTGGTAGCTTAGACATAACCTTGTCATTGTTAATTTATCACAGTTTTTGTTGCGACGTAGGCTAATGTGTCCGGACAAAAATCCAGTTTTCATCTGAACCAGTTTCAGTTATTCCCCTGTCCCAATTTCCCCGCCTGTAACATTTTTGTGAATGCTTGGCCAGTTTGTCTTCAGCTCTGCTTCTTTTTCAGCTTCTACTGGCGTCTCCATCCACAGATGGCAGAACCTGAGCAGACGCTGATCAAGTCCACATGGCCCACCCTGCCAAAAAAAGTGGATGCAGCATATGAGTACCCAGAGAAGGATTTAGTCTTCATATTTAGTGGTGGGTTAAATATAAATGTTTGATTATCTAACAAATACCACACACAAGGTAACACCAATACCCTGTTGTTTGTTCAACCAGGGATCCGTATGTGGGCCTTGAATGGATATGCAGTTGTGAATGGCTACCCAAAGTACATCCACAAACTTGGTCTTCCCAAATCAGTTAGAAAGATAGATGCAGCTGTGCATATAAAAAGCACAGGGAAAACTCTGCTCTTTGTTGATGAAGAATACTGGAGGTAAGATGGCGATCATGTTACACAGAATGTGATACTAAAAAGGCAAATGTCAATTTCTTGTGCTTTACAGCTTGGTCTCTTGGACTCTTTATTGATTATCTGTATTTTTGTGCATTTTGCGTCACCAACAGTTACGATGAAGCAACAGGCACCATGGATGCTGGTTTTCCGAAATCTGTTGAGGAAGACTTTCCAGGAATGCATGATGAGTTTGATGCTGTCACTTTCCATCAGGGTAATATGCAAAACTCAGTATTCAGTACAGTTAATGATCCAATGTGTAATATTTATTGGTAGCAATAAAATACGGGACTCAAATCTGTTCATTTAGAACAAAGGATCCCAATTTATTTTTGACCTTCCTTCCACTAAATACTCGTGGCAATGATTTTAAATCTCAGAACACGGATCACAAATACTGTTTCACAGTACACTTAAAAAAATTACTTACTGATGATGCAGCAACTATAAACCTTTAATATAGAATCCTATAACAATCCTATAATAAGAATAAGTGTTTAAACTCACCCCTCTTTATTTAATAGATTAAATAAGGAGTCTATACTCCTTCCAGTATAGACTAAATACACTAAAACGAACACCAAAAATGGCTTTTTATGTATTTCGGGAAATTAGCAGAAACTCTAATCTGCTGCATCTTTCAAAGTACAGAATGTAGAGCATGTTGCAAAATACTTCACACGGCTCCTTTAAATAAACTCCTGTGAATATTTGATGTTTTCTGTATTCTGTCATTTACTTACATCTGTTCATCTTTGTTCTCTTGCAGGCTACTTGTATTTCTTCCACGAAAATATGCAGTACGAGTACAGCCTCAGATTCAGGAAGGTGATCCGCATTATGAGGACCAACTCCTTCCTCAATTGCTAGAACTGTTATGTATGGACACAGCTGACTGTATGTGAAGAGATGATAAATTGTCTAGACAAATTGGGATGAGACAAAACACACTAGGGTGTGGAAATGAACAGATTTAGGGTACAAAAAAAAATAAATGATGTCAAAAGATAGGTGTATGTGCTGGACACAGAATTCTATGTGATTCTTAGGAATTTCATCAACTTATAATTTACTTATTTATTTTGCATGTGTTGCTTATTCATGCTGGATGTTTTTTAACAGATATTCATCATAGTGTCTGTAGGAATTTATTGACTGAATTCAACTTACATGGATTCACACGTTCCAAATAAAGTCTCATTTTCTTTGTTGCATTCATCATTGGTGTGGCTGACTGACTTCTCTAGTATCTAAGTTATGACGTGGGAATATTTTGTGTGTTTGTGACTGATGCACTTACTGCCTGCCCTGACACTTTTCAAACTTTCATTGGTAGAAACATTCAAATCCGTGTGTCATTGTTTGACTTAATAGCTAAGCGGGTGTTTGTCTGTCACAAAAAATCTTAATAAAATACATTGAAATTTGAGGCTGTAATCTGAGAAAAAATGAAAAACTTAAAAAAAGTAACATTTTTATAGAGCACACCGAATTTTTTTTTTTTTTTTTTTTTTTTTACAAAGATTTATATACTTTTGATTATACAACAGATGCACTACCAATAAATTAGGCTTGGATAAATGTTGCACACATTTAGTTTGACTAGCTCAGTCCACACAAAGCAGAAAAAGCAGAAGAGTCCTTTACAAACGAAGCTGAAGTTGTTTTCCATTTCTAGCTTTCAATAGCTAAAGGGCGATTCCACTTAATTTTTCACTACCTTCCGTATCTTTAATCAACTCTAGTTTAAAAACTATTACACCTAGAGACTTGAAACTTGGACTGGATTATTCTCCGCTTCAAACTGAATGAATACCATGTTTGGGATTTGTGAAACCCTTTTCTGATTTGTGAAACTTCAATAAAGTTTGATTATCACCATTTTTTGCATCTCTTTCATACTAGAACTGCTCTAATTAAAAAGGAACACCTAGACTTTAAACTTGCACTAAATTATTCTGCTCTAACAGCAGAATATTTACAACCATGATTCTGATTTGTGAAACTTCAATAAAAGTTGATTTTCACATTTTTTTGGCATTTGGATCGCCTTGGATCTGCTCTAATTACAAAAACTACAACTCCTAGACACTTCAAACCTGGACTATATTATTCTGCTCCAATAGTAGAATATTTTAATCCAGGTTTGGAATTTGTGAAACTTCACTAAAGATCAGATTACTATTCATACATGTTCCATGCGGTTTTTTTCAAATTCAATTATAATTCAAAACCACTTTAATGAACCACTTTAACCACTTTAACCAATGGGAAATTAAATGTTGTTGTAACTCATTAATTCTTCAACGAGTTATTGTCGATCATGCTGGCTGTTGGAAGGAAAGAACCTTTGCAGGGGTCTGTTAAGTGAAGTGAAGTTTCACAAATCAGAAAAGAGCTTCACAAATCCCAAACATGGTTCTAAATATTCTGCTGTTAGAGCACAATAATAGGCCAAGTTTTAAGAGTCTATGAGTTGTATTTTAGGAACTGGAACAGTTCTAGTGTGATCCAGATGCAAAAAATGGTGAAAATCTACCTTTATTGAAGTTCTCAATGGAGAAAAAAAAATGGTGAAAATTGAACTTCATTGAGTTTTCACAAATCAGAAAAAGGTTTCACAAATCCCAAACATGGTTCTAAATATTCTGCTCTTAGTTGAGAATAATCCAGTCAAGGTTTGGAGAGT
>NW_015114549.1:84741-97212 GCF_001443285.1 Poecilia latipinna
AATAATCCAGTTGAAGTTTGGAGAGTCTAGCTGTTGTAGTTTTGGAAATAGAGCAGTTCTCGTGTGACCAAGATAAAAAAAACAAAGTGGTGAAATCACACTTTTTTGAAGTTTCACAAATCAGGAAAATGTTTCACAAATCACAAACTTGGTTTTAAATATCCTACTATTAGAGCAGAATAATCTAGTCTAGGTTTGGAGAGTCTAGGAGTTGTGCTTTTTTAATTAGAGCAGTTCTAGTAATGAAAGAGGTGCTTAAAATTGTGAAAATCTAACTTTATTGAGTTTTCACAAATCAAGAAAAGGTTTCACAAATCACAAACAAGGTTTTAAATATTCAGCTTGATGAAGAGAATAATCCAGTCCAAGTTTCAAGTGTCTAGGTGTAGTAGTTTTTAAACTAGAGTTAATTAAAGATGCGGAAACTGGAACAACAGCTCTCTTAATAATAATAGATTTTCAATAAATTCCTTTGCATAATGTTACCACAAGAGGGCGCTCCAATCTGCAGTTTGAGAACAGCCGCCATCCTCTTGGAAGACACTCCTGATCCGGTCAGAGTACCTCAGTAAATTTTGGGAGAGGTTAATTGACAGTCATATATAATACCAGTGATCATAAAACGCTTTCATCATCCCCAGGATTTCTCACTCAGACTTCTAAATTATAAAGCATTTCAAGCCAAACAATAATTCAATGTATGCACTTTCAGCAGAAAAAAAGTCTGAGAAAAGGTTTTCATTTTCCTAAGTCATCATTTTATAATTGAATGTGTATCACCTTACCTGAACACTAACCACCTCAGTAAATAGTATCTATGTGGTGACTGAGACAATTAAAAAGACCACACTGAAGGACAGACGTGAGATGAATTAAGATTGTTTTCATTTGCGTCCACTAAAAAAAAAAAAAAAACTGACCAAAGACCTTGCGTCAAAGTCCAGGAAATAGTGTTTCCTGAACCAAGAAGCCTAATCCACAGGCTCAGTCATGTGGATGTAATTAGAGAGCAGTGAAGCAATCACATCATTTGGCTATTTCCTTTCTTTTTTTTTAAGGTTTTTTTTTTGTTGTTGCTGCGTCAATAGATCGCAAATTCTGTTTGTTCATCACTGTGCTGCCAGAAACATACATAAAATATCTGAAAAGTTGACCTTGGTAAATATGATATGCTTTTGGTGTGAGACTCTGGAAACTGTTTTAGAGAAAAGCTGTTTGTAAAATCTCGTCTCCTCCAGCTCTATCGCAGTGTTTGCATCTTGTTGAAGGTTGAATGTCAGCAGCCAGAGAAATCGAGCTGCTATTCAGTCTGAAGCCCTCATTTATCAACGGAAACTAAAAAAGGCATGTTCCTGTTTTTCCAGGTTTACAGACATGTTCTGACATGCTCATTTGAGGTTTGCTCAAACCCATGAACTGTGGAAGACATTAAAAATATTGTCCAGGAAACAGAAAAACCTAGATAAAAAAAAAAATCATTTTTCAGTCTTTGAAGGTGATTTTATAGTTAAAGTCAGCTTCGCTCTTTTTATCTCATTAGAGCCCCAGCTGGACACCTCATCCTGCTCTCTGCACCAGTCAGAACATATTACCGTAAGCCGCTCACAGACAAAAAGAAATCATAAATTAGGGATTATGGGAAGATAATTAACTCTGAATTTTAAAGTCTTACTGTTCTGGAGGGTTTACAGAGTCAGGTATGTTTTAAATCCTGCTGATGGTCAAGGAACACTGTGGCTACAATGATCTGGATTTCAGTATTCAGACTGGGATGAGCCAACAAAAAGCATGTCTCCACATATCTTTAATTCCAATATTAACATTTTAGTCAATCGTTTTCTTTTATTATTATTTTCCACAGTTTTATTCTTATTTCATCTGTACATCAGCCATAACTCCATTTTTACCTCTGTCTCAGAGGCTTTTGTAACAAACAAATAAATAAAATGCGTTCTGAGGCTTGCCAGAAAAACAAAAAAACGAAGAAAAAAAAACGAAAGTGGGAGAGAATAAAGAGAAAAGCTTTGCAGAGCAGGAGCTCTTGATGGAAACCAGATGGAGGAGAACAACAGGGAGGGCAGCGAGCTCAGGATATAGCCCGTTTCCTCTGGGAAACTCCACTCCCAGACCACCACTAGGAACAAAGTTACGCAAGACCCCCGCTCTACCTTTGCTGAGCTGCATATTCAGAATGTAAGCAAACTGTGTGGGGCAGAGAGACGTGGTTTCTTTGTGGGAACTAACAAGCATGCACACACCTCATAACAAATTCATCTTTAGCAATTGTGTGGCACACAAGGTGTTTTATGGTGCCAATGGCTACTGTTTGTAAAAGTGCATTTTAAAATTCTCAAGTAAAAGAAGAATCTCAGATGTTTGTGTGGTGGTGTGTGTGCAACCGTTTTATTTCCTTCCCTAATGTTCAATTACTGCAAGGGTTTTCTTTTTTTTTTTTTGTCATGCTCCTGCGTCTTGCTTTATTAACAAAGCCATGCTTGACTGAAGAGGTTCAACCTCTGTGCAGATTAACCCTTGAATCTAGGAAAGCTGATTCTGCAGCTATTGATTGGTACAGTGGTGTACAAACCCAGATAACTGTCAGGAGCACAGATAGATTTCAGAGAATGGTTCACCAGAGATACAGTGTTGGTCTTGTCAAAAGCTGAGAAAACATTATTAGAAAGCTAATAATATATTTTCCCTCCCTTTTCATGCAGGGGAGGAAAAATTAGTTTGATACACTTTGTTTGTATATCTGCTTTCTGGTTTGATTTCTTTATTTATTACCTTTAGATGTCTGTGAGTGAGATCCACTTGGAGAGTTTTGTGAACAGAGCTCACAGTTGACTCAGACATGTTGAGCCTGGAATGACGCCTGAGCTGTTGGGCTCCGAATCATCATGGAAACCAATGGGAAGTTTTCAAGATGATTAAATGTCTTCAAAAGTAGTGAATCACACGCTGCTCATTTCTCAACATTTACTTCATGGCTTATTTCAGCAATCGCCAACATCTAAGAAATGTTGTCAGACTTTGCAGTAGTTTATCATTTAAACTTTTGGTTGGTTGAAAACACTGTTTAAGTGACCCAGGGTATGTGTTGAACCATCAGGAGATTCTCACTAATCTAAATTCAGCCTTTCTGACAATCAAATGACTAATTTTAAATGTTTAAATGAACAGGAACTGAGACAAACGCGGTTGGAAGAGTTTACAAATTCATTTTCTCACTGGAAATAGCTAGATTTTTGCAGTGGGACAATGTCAACACATGGCAGGAAATCAAGCTGACATAACAATGATCTATTTTAAGGCATTTTTGCGTATCTTAGTTGTTAGTGTATATGTATGCTTGTGTGTGTGTGTGTGTGTGTGTGTGTGTGCGTGTGTGTGTGTGTGTGTAAGGTTGTTTTGTCTTGTGTGTCTGTTGCCCAGTGATGGAGTGGCAACCTGTCCAGGCTGCATCCTCTCGAAGCAGTACAAGAAAAAGCAGCTCTAGCCATGAATACATGGATTAATGTTTCTACCAAATATTCCTTTCATCCTTTAACACTAATCATTTTTGTTCCTCTAGTGTTTGCTGACAGTACTGCTTGTTCACACAATGCCAAATACTTCTTGTTAGCATATGAATGACAAAAACATTTCTGCATTGAATTGTTAAAAAACAACAACAACAAAAAAAAACATAGTTTCTGGTGTAGAAGTCAGTTTTACACCAAGACTGCTGCAGCTATAAACGCCAAACTGGCCATTTTCTGCAGAAATACAAACTTTGAAGGCATCAGTGGCTCAGTGAAAAAAAACAATTGAATCTTTGTGCTCCATAACAACCCGACCTGATCCATTGTTTTTGTGACAAACAAAACCTCTGTGCTGCCCCGCAGTTCACTAAGTTCGAGCACAGCGACATTTAAAGCAAGAACACAACATTTTAACTTTTTCCCTTCATTGTGTTGTATTTTGCAGAAAAAAAAACAAAGACTGCACAGTTTCAGTGACAGTTGGAGCTCAGGGTTGAAGGAAGATGAATTAGCTTCTAAAATGGCTGGTTTCTCCAGAGGATCTTTTCAGGAAGTCACAACACATTTGTCTGATATCTCCTCAAGCAGGAACAGTGTGTTTAATAAAGACATCCTGGTTCTACTTGTCTGGACAAATTATACACAACCCAAAGCTTCCCTCAACTTTGAATTAATTACATCTTACTACTGGGTCACCACATAAAAATAATCCATTACCTTTCAAGTTCTGTGTTCACATTTTCTGCACTGCAGAAAATCCATGCTCAAATGCAGAGTGGCACGCTTTTGCATTAAACCCCCTCAAAACTATTGGAATACATATTTTTGTGATTACAGAGGGGTTTTTTTTACACGTGTGGAGTAACTTTCTTGTTGTATTGTTTTCTCTTGAATTTGGGTCAGAACTTTGGCTAGGCCGTCCTACCATGTGATTATGCTTCAGATTTTCTATCGGGCTTCTCCTCGATTGATCACCCTCGTTGATAAAGATAAGCAGCCCACAGCATGACGTTGCCACCACCACGTTTTATGATAATCATATGTTCAGGCTGATTTGTTCATTTTCCTCACAGTATTTTGCATGCATGTATACAACCATTCAATTCCATTTTCCATTTTCCATATTACATTTGGGCCTCATTTGATCTGTTCTGGCTTGTGGCAAAATGCAAACAGGATTTCTTGCAGGTTTTTTTTTTAACATCGGTTTTATTTTTGACTCTCTTCAAAAATAAAACCACATCTATGGTGTGCACAACTAATAATTGTGTTGACAGATTTTGCAACCTGAGTTAAGGATCTTTCCAGCTCCTCTAGTCATGTTTTCCTGGCCCAACACGGTTGGTCGTGTCTCGGTAGAACTGCAGTCCTGCGAGACCATCAAGGCCAGAGATATTGTTTTGTATCATAACCCTACTTTAAGCTCATCCATAACATTATTTCTGACCTGTCTGCACTGCTTCTTGTTCTTCATGCTGTTTGTTTGATAATGCTAGAATGTGTGAATAAAACATTCACACATGCACATAATATTTCACACAATATTTTAAACTGTTTCGGTTTCATTCCTCTTCACAGCTATGTTCTACTTTGTGTCAGTCTGTCACATAAATCCCCAGAAATATGCAATCAGTCAGGAAATCAAACCTCTCGTTCATAATGTTTTTATAACAGTTTATGAATGAAACATCTTCTGGATGTCAGATTTTGCCTGTCAAGACAGGTTTTATGTTTTCAAAAGTCTTTGATCCTTGAGAAAACAAATGAAGACAAGGTAACAGAACTTGTTTGGATATGTCTGCTCCTCTACTCCTGTGGGAAATGCAGCCTCCACCCCTCTGGTGGCAGCAGTTTGGTAGTCTAATTATACAACTCTGCCATTGTTGGCAACTTCTGAAACCAAAATTTCTGTAGGAATCTATAAGGAACATTTTTACTTCTCCTCTTGTTTTCAATCTGCCTACCTTGCTTTGATGAATAGACATCTATAATAGCAGCAAACTTAAGTTTACTTAATTTAAGCACATTTAATAAGTATATGACAATGTCAAGCATTTTTCACCGCAGCTACTTTTGGCTTCGATTACAGGTGTGCAATCTCTTCCCTTGAGCATGAGCTTTTCAGATTGTGCTATTAAATTATATATGCATGCAGTTTGAATGCTTTCAGCCACTTGGTATCTTTACTGGATTTGAACTAGTCAATTAACAGTGAGACTCTCCAAGAAAGAACTGTAAAAAAAAAAAAAAAAAAAGGTTTTTCTGCTACGCATTGTAACATGTGGAAGCAAAAATATTTTTGAACTTGTGCCTCCAGCCTGATTTCAAAATATTTCCTTTTCTAGTTTTTTTTTTTTTTTTTTTTTTTATTAGTCCAGGCACGTAATAGTTGTGTAAACCCAGATCATGAAAGACTTCTACCTGTAGCAATACGATCCAAAAACTTGCTGGACTTGTGTTGTCTAAACTGGCCCATGCAGAGCAAAGGTGTAAACGGCAATCTGAAAAAAACGGGAAAAAAGGAACTGAGCAAAAATAGGGAAGTGAAAATTTTATGATAAACAGAATCAGTGTTAATGTCAGTCAAGTTTTAAGAGTTAACTGAAGTGTTCATAGACCATAACATCCAGAAATGTTGGCATCTTTATCCAAACCTCCCCTGCAGTTTGTGTTTTGCATTGCATCACTGTTTGGGGTGGTTATTGGAAGTGACCCAAACCAAATTCTGCTCAGATCCAGAAAATAGGATGGATTCATGTCAAGAATTGTATTGTATGAAAATGCATCAGTTAGTAATTAGTGAGAGCCAAAACAGCCGCAATTTACAAATTGCAACAGCTGATCTAAACATAGCATTTTATTTAATAAATTTAGCTGATTTTTGTGATATTTAGTTCTGGTTGGGTGAGATCAGCTGCATGGCTGAGGTAGACAGGAGAGGAAAAATAACTGAGCAGTCACGCATAGATTCTCAAAGTTATTTACACTTGAAGTCCAGACATTGAGATCTCTAACCAAGGCTATTTATAGAAAGCTGTTAACCAAAACTTCCTTTCTTGTTTATTTTCATGCCCAAGCAGTTTATTCATCGTTTGCCTGAAGATCATTCTATTGCATTAGAAATGCTTGTGGTAATAGAAGAAAAATCCTGTCAGTGTCTGTTATCAGAGTCAGGTGAGTTTGAAGCTCGAACAAGAAATGTTGAATGAAATGTGAAAAGAATGCATGATCCAATAGCAAGCAGCTTGCCTGAGGAACAAACTGCCTTGAGAAAATTGGAGTAAGTGTAAACTAAAAAGGGTCTCTATGAAGCTTTTTTTTTTTTTTTTTTTTTAATGTTAAAATAAACCAATCCCGTACTAAAGGCAGCAGGGTTCTGGTTTCTTGGTTTTAAACAAGCTATTGTTTTACAAGAGAGACATAAAAAAAAAAATAAATAAAAAAAAATCACACAAACATCTGGAAGTGTTTTGCACATAGGATCAGTATTCTGAAGGCGTTCTGTCAGCCCTTCACTGACTACAGGGGAATTATAGTTACAGTCAAACATACTGAAGAAAACTGCAAGGATTCAGGCTTTGTCAACACGCTTAAAATATGAAACCCCAATTTCAGGATGCAACAAGTACACCTACATTCTGATGCAACAGCCGAAATCCCCTTGGATCAGCTTGTCGTTTTGGCAGATTCTGAGAGCTTAGAAGAAAGAAAAAGGACAAATTTCCTCATCCTTACAAAGCAAACACTGTACTCATTGCCAAGGACACACAGGATGCCTGTTAGCTGCTGTGTCTGATATCCACCTTGCCCCCAACCCCCAGTTTTCCCTTTTCTCTGCTGATCTTCTTCCCAATCACTTTGCCAAGACACCGTGTTTAGTTCAGTATGATAACCAGCAGAACCTCAAGTCTCACATCACTACACGCCGTTGCTTTAAGCACAATTTAAAACAACTCTGCTGAGATCCGAGTTTCTTGCCATGTCCCAGAGAGAACCACACCCTAGTATAATTCAAACCTCTGCAGACACGAAATCACACAGTGCTGGGACTCCAGGAAAATGTTGACTTCAGTGCAGACAGTAGCACATTTTCCAAACCGTGGTCTTATTTTTAACTTGTGTTTATTTTTTTTCCCCTCAGTCAAGTCGCCTAGCGATTGTTGCCCGTTTGGACGCGACGCAGGATATGAATCAGACGAGTCACTGAGTTCACAGTGTGAGAGGGGTCAATTTATTACACATAAGATTTACATATTAATATGGTTATGTACAGTTTACTTACATTCATACAAATATAGATCTTTAAACTAAAACGTTTTCATTAAAGTGGACAGTTTGAAGGCCGATTCCAGTCTCCACAAGCGTTCTTGAGACCGATTCTCCTCTTAATGCAAAAGGATCATCAAGGCAAGTTTACATATGTGCATCAAGACACAAAACAAAAATAACTTGTATACAGAAAATGTGACAAACTGTTAGTGGTCCAATTTGTCCAGCGAAACTAAACTTGGTCACTAAAGAACATGAGAGTAAATCGAGGCTTACTTTTGGTCAACTGACCTTGTTTACTCCCGCTGTGCTATCTCAGCGGAAAAAAGGGTGAGATCAATAAGAACAGTGGCGAAGTAACGAAATGGTCAGAGAACATGGACTTTAAACTAAACAAAAAATAAGTTTTGGTCATTAAATCTAGATTATTTGTTGGGGGAAAAAACAAAAGGCAGCTTGTGAGGCTGGAAATAAATGCTACACAGTGTAAAGTGTTACAATTAAAAAAAAAAAATATTGAAATAATCAATTTCAACAGGATTGAAAGTGCCAGAGTTTTGAGCATGCAACCTGTTAAATTTTGAGATTTGACTGAATTCTGGTCAAAGTTAAAAAAAAAGCTGGAATCATTTGATTGATTAATTAGTTGGAGAAGAAACAGATTCAATTAGGATGAAGTATATTCACGTCGCGACTGAATTTGGAGGGTGTTTAAGTTAATGTTCAAGTTATCTTGCATAACATCTGTATTAAAATTTTTCGCACAAATACTAGGCTTTGTAGTAGCTTAACACAAGGTTATCAAACTGATCTTCTGCTGACTGTGCCTACTGCAGGGTTTAGTTAAAGTCTTGAAATAGACTGCAACTGTTATATTACATTCAATAACGTACATTCATTTAGAGGAAGTGACCAAAGTGACTTACAATGTGGTGTTTAGTAGTTTAACAGTTCAGCATGTAAACTGGAATAATTGGGAACCAAAACATCAACCTCAACCAGCAGAGTGACGCCTGACTAAACTTACTATAAGTCAGATCCTGTAAATTTGCCCGGGTCACAGTGCAAACAAGGAATAACATTGGTCGTTGTAAGGCTAGAACACCACCGCTGATCTTTTTTTAATTTTAAAGATTTTTATACAATAGATATCCCGAAACACTGTGCATTGCTGCTTTAAGGCTCAACAGGGTAAGACGAAAAGCGGACAACCTGTCAGACATTACCTATTGTAGATTAAACCAACCAGAATGATTAAGCTAAAATAACTGCTAAGCTAAACAAAGATAAGATATTAAGGCCTGGTGGCAACTTCAATCAAACGATGCGTTCAATTTGTCCTCGGATGTCAGGATTTCTGAGTTGCAAATACCAAATTCAGACCCAACATGTGCTATTGGGAACAGAAGATATTTATTTTGAAAGTAGCGCGAATAAAAAGGTTTATTTGCACTTTGGATGTTTTATATTTTACCAGTAGTGTACGATTTGCATTTGTGTGTTTATTTTGTTTTGAAATGAGTAGAATAAAGAGAAATGCGTTTGTATGTCTTGTATTGCTTATAGCGGCCAGCCTGGTTTTTGGCTTCTAGCTAGAATAGGCTAGCTCCATTATTGTGACAGAAATAATTTAAATTCTGAAATCCGAGGTAAATTGAACACAGCATATAGACAAACAAAATGTTAAGAAAAAAGAAAAAAATGTCTAGTCAAGCTCAAAATCATCCCCCTCACCCAGACATTCAAAGTCTTATGAGAACTCTTAGTGGTTAAATGGTAACAATGTCCATCAATTTCTGACTAGTATAAGTACAATATTAAAGAAAATACCACATTGGGACTAAGTTCAAGTAGATCTTAAGACAATCCCACGAAGTGAAAGATGCGACTCCGACGTGTTAAAATTAATTCATGGTGGGGGTTTTTTTATGAGTTTTAAAAGTGTAATGTATTAAAAACACTGAAGAAGTTGGCCTGAGCTGTTAAAAATACAGCAAGCATTATAAAGGGTCCAGAGTTTTTTCAAAGCTACATAAAAACGATAAGGTATGATCCACAGTATCACCAGGAAACAGATTTAACTGAGCGAGAGCGACTCAGACTGTTTTACATATCAGAGCAGACGAGCCTCAGCCCTGCAGTCGTGAATGATAGGAGTGGTTCATTTCCTGAGGCCCGGTCTCACAACACAATGCCGTCTACGTTACAGTGCAGCTCCTCATTATGCTGGACCTGCCCCATCTGGCGGTGGAACTGTCCCTGTTTTTGCGTCCTCCAGCAGTGGATGCTTTGTCCGAGAGTGATACTCTTGATGCTGGGAAGGTGGCTCAACATGTTAGTTGGCAAAGAAGTCACACCAGAGCCAGACAAGTTGAGCTCCTGCAGAGAGTCTAATCCACAGAAGACTGCAGGGCTTAGATTCTTAAGTTTCGAGTTATTCGAGAGGTCCAGAACCTGCAAGTTCTGGAGATCGCTGAAGCTGTGCGGTTCAATTTCATGAAGTTCACCGAGGCCGCTGAGGGATAAATAAACTAAATCTTTCAGCTGAGCAAAGGCTCCCTTGTTGATTTTCAGGATTGGGTTAGCATCCAGATTTAGGTACCTCAGCGGAAGTCCCGCCATGCTTGGTACGTTAACCAGCTGGTTCACTGACAAATTGACACTCTGGATGTGTAAAGGTCTTCCATGCAAGGTGGCAGAGACTGACACAAGCTTGTTATGGGACAGATCCACGCTGACGGGTTCACCGTTCACCTTAGCAGCGAACACAGCCATGTCAAACTCCTGGAAACTGTTGTGACTGAGGTCCACCTCGGCCAGAGGGAGGCCCGAGAAACAGCTTGGAGACAGACTCTGCAGATTGTTGTAGCTCAGATCCAAACTCTCCAGGTATCGCAGCTTGGACAACGCACTGGGGCTAACCTGAGAATCAGACAAGAGGACAGATATAAATATGGAGAAGAAACATTTTCTAATTTTGCTGCATCTAAATATTTTTTTTTATATTTTTCAGTGTTTTTGATCAAGATGGACAACTTTTTTAAATATCTAAATTGCCATTTATGATTTCAAGTAGGTTATATAATAATTAACAATTGTCTTTCATAACAGGTGACAAGATGTTAAAATGACTGCAAAGTGGCAGAAAAACTCCATTAAATATGACGGACAACTAAAATTTACTCATGAATGTGTCACAATAACAGTCTTCATAATATGCAGTCTAAAGTCACTTCATGTCACAAATGAATCAGTGAATTAATCCAAATTTAGGTCAAATATGTCCTGTTCACTCCAACAGTCAGATCCAATAACATGCAGTCCAATTTTATCTTACTTATAGAAGAATATGAAGTCGTCAAATATCATATCATATACTGACCATTTAAGCCCAGCAGGTAAAACGTTACCCAAGGAAACCCGTCAGCATGAATTGAGTTTTTCCATCAGCAAGCATGTAGCAACAATGAAGAGCAACCAATTCCTTCCTACAGGAGGAAATCTCCAGCAGAACCAGACTCGAGAGGTGGAGATTATAGAAAGCCAAAGAGATAATACTTAAAATTACCTTTGACTGTAAAATACGCCAAGATTAGCATGTTTGCTCTCTTACTGATAATTCTGCTCGTAAAATTTCTTGATGCAATTTCGTTTGTGTGCACTTAAAACTCCTCCTTTATTAAATTGATGATTTAAACATCATAAAATTGAATGGCTGTCATTTCAGCTGCTCTCTTCACATAGACTGTTGTCTGAGTGCAGCGCATAGAGCAGGTCACATGACTCACACAGAGCTGCAGCAGTCAACACAGTATCTCTTAAAATCGGTGTGAAAAGTTGAAAACCCTTGCATTGTGTACTAAAAATTACTATGATGCAAATCATGTAAAACTGTGTTGCCTGGAGGTGGGGCGCAACTACATATTATTCAAGTGGATGCGAAAACATAAACCGGGGTTTTGACGCCCCCTCTGGTGCAGCGCCCCTATGCGTTGCACGCACTGCATAACCACTTTTTGCACCACTGGCCTGGAGTACAAATACAATGCATGGGACTTCATCAGTCCATTCTCAGTTTTTGTACTCTATAAAAATATTTAACAAGAAAAGCTATGTCTTTTTTTTTTCTGTAATTTTGAAAAAGCTAAAAATTTCAAATTAAATGATCAATAAAGGCTGCTATTAAACAAAAATTTATTTTTAAAATTTCAAACATTAAACAAAAAATATGCTATTATAAATACAATTTTAAATTTGTCGAGCCACCAACCGTAGTAATTTTGTTGCTGCTGAGGTCCAAACTAATTAGCGTGGTGTAGCCTGGACCGGCTAACATGGCATCGCTGAGAGGGCCCATATCATTGGACGACAGGTCCAGGTGGGCGGTGTCCAAAGGGATGGCAATGGGCATGGAGACGCTGGGGCCCATGCCTCTGCAGTCCACCCTGGTCAGGCTGAAGCTGTCGAACAGCCCAAAGCTTTCCACCTCACAGTGACAGCTGGGGTGGCAGTTCCTGACCGCACCGGACTGGACAGCGAGCAGCAGCGACAGGCTGACCCACCAGAGCAGTGCCATTATGCTCTGAAGAGAAAGACGGAGAATAAATTACATGTGGGACCTTTTCAAAGTGGCCTCACAGATATTCAAACCAGAAGCACCATCACTCACAAAAAAAAA
>NW_015114549.1:100297-107065 GCF_001443285.1 Poecilia latipinna
TTAATTGGGGCCTTTTTAAAAGGGGCCCCAAAAAATTAAAAACCAAAAACCCCCCCCCCCCAAAAAAAAAAAAAAAAAAAAAAAACTGTACAGCTTCGATTAGATCAGAACATCTTGTTCAAGCAAAGCACAACTGTTCAGTAACTTTAGATTTTCTGTGGGCTCTACAAATGCCATTTGCAACGCTTTTGTAAAGTTAAAAAAAAAAGACAAAGCTTTTATTTGTGTAAATGGAGGAGTCCCATTTTCCTCCTTATCTGCCTCCCAACGGGTGCGACCTAATTTCTCTGATCAATGAGTTAATTTGCACATTCTAGGTTTATGCACTACAATGAGCACAAAGTTCAGATTTAAGGGTATTGTAAATTTTCCTTATGTTGTAAAACTAGAAAAAAAAATCTGATGCTCCTGAATGCACAAACATTATACAAATAGACATTTAAAAATCATAAAAATAACTAAAGCAAACTACCATACCCTTCTCCTGCGGGTGCTCTGTCCATCTGAAAAGAGCTCACTCATGCTGCTCATCTTAAGTAACCTTTGCGCACACACACTCACAAACACGCGCACAAGCATAATACTGGACAGAGGTTGAAAGTTGTGTAACATGTAAATACGCACAGTCACTTTTAGGTCAACTGGGTGGTGATACAGCAGAGAACGCACGTTAAAATGACACGCTCCACAGTTCTACTGCATCACAGCTGCATGACAGTTTACATTTACAGCTTTTCACTGAATCATGCAAGACCAGGTTGCAATTATCATTCCGTCTCCAGCCCAACACTACCTCTGAGAAAACTGCAGTTTTACTTGTTCTTGTCCTGAAAGCCTTAAGTACGCCATCTTCAAAACAATCACTTTCACTTCCTCAGTAGAGTAACGGCTTGTTTAGTATTTCCAAAACAAAAAAGAAACAAACAAAAAAAGGAAAATGAACTCTGCTCGGGTTGCAATTGTTATCAGAAATATGTTGAAGGTGAGGTGTGCTTGCCTCAGCTTATGTAAGACGCCCCGGTCATTTAGGAGCATTATGTTGCACAGACTGGTTTTTAAGTGCCCTGCCTTTAATCCCAGGTGTTCACCTTTGTGCAGCCTTGCTTCAGACCATTTATCTCCATCCTGCCTTGACTCACATAAAGGCTTATTACAACTTCAGCAAGACACTCGTCTATGAGAAGTGTGTTGAGGTGTGATCTACATGAAGGTTTACGTCACTTCAGGTGCAGCGTTTGACCGAACAGAAATGGATTAGCTCGAGGAAAGTAAAAGAAATAACCAAATATGTGGCAAAATGAGAAAAATGTCATTTCATTTTCTCACTCTTCAATTTTTCAGATCAAATAAATTTAATATTTGACAAAGAAATGTTTTCCATTGATGGACATTGATGGTATATTGACACCAACATTGGTATCAACTAATATGTTAAGTCATTTCTTAACATATTGATCCAATGAATAAAACTAGACTAATATTAACAGTCACTATTTATTTCTATGTTTTGGCCATTTGTTTCCAGAAGGGGAGTGGAGGAGGCTGGTCATGCGACAATGCAGGATTGTGTCAAGTTTAACTGAAGCTGTATGGTCGCTTTCTTTTCCAAGGTGTCAAATATATCAGCCTGAATTTTAACGTCGGTGCATCCCTAATGTTTGTAAAAAAAATTATATATTGAGGGGACACAAAGCTATCCAAGTGACCCTGGCTTCAGTCGCCTATTTGATAATGTGAAACATAAGCGCAGCAAACACAGATTAAAGTGTGTACGGGAGCAAATGCGTTTATTACTGTACTAGACCCGAGCATAATAATTACACTGGTCTTCAAGGACGGTGAACTTCAGTACCTTTTTCTTCATTCTCCTTCACCCCGAGTGAAGGTTGAACTTTCCTGACCCTGCGTTCCCCCACGGATCCTCAGCAGTAAATCCCACATAAACTCGAACTGCCTTCAAGAGGAACAGATTCTACTGGTGCAATTAGCCTTGAGCGACAACAGGATGAAACGGCGCCTTTGCTCCCTCCCCCCACACTCCACCAAGTGGGAAACCAGCAAAGGGGTGCGAACACACCCTCAGACACCTTCACAAGTCTCTTTGTGGCTTTATTATTTAAGTGAAAGCAGCAAAGCAACATCTGTTGGCTCCTAAAAACTTTTATTTATTCATTTTACCTAAAGTTGGAGTCATTTTTAAATCTCAACTGATCATCCTACAACGACATGCAAAGTTTAGAAGTTATCAGCGTAGTAATCTGACAATTAAAGTATATCATCGGTTAGATCAGATTAAGTGTGTCAGAAGTCACAGCAGTGTTAGATTTGTGCTATTGGTGTTTAAAGTATTTTCCCCCCGCAAGGGGAAAACACAGATAAGGGTTTTCTCTTATCTAAAGCCAAAAGATTCCCCATCAGCTGCCTCCTTTATTTCTGTGACAATGTGGTGATGGTTAAAGATAAAGAAACCAGCGCCCATCTAGAGCAGGGTGCAGAGAGGAGCTTCAAACCCAGACGTCTGTTTGACTCTTTCATTTGCACCTACTTTAACACTTATCCGGCGCTCGGTTTCTTCATCAACCATCTGCAGCGCTCTGATGCATCCTCTGTGTCACCGGGACCGCTCCGTCCCAATTTAATCTTCAAGTTGAAGGCATGATGAGTGTGTAATTAGAAGATGGATGCCACCCTAATCCCTTTAACCCAAATGAATGCATGAAGCTGAGGAGACGGCAGGGATTTTAAATTAACTCCCCAGTTCTCGAGTGTTTTGAAACAATTAAGAATGGAAAGCCTCATCCTGAAAGACGAATGCTCTCTGTAAACTCACAGGCAAGGGGACTCATCATACTCAAACTTTATACCAATCCTTTCTTATAAAAATGAAATGCAGTACTAATCTTAATACTGTGTTATTGGTGTTTAAAGTGAAACTTTTGAGATTGAAACTGTGAAAAGTTATGGCAGTTGTTAAATTTACTGAGGAACCTTTAGGGAACATTCCCTGAAGGTTCCTATATGGTTATGCAGTGAAATGTGGAGATAACCTTCAGGAAAGCTGCAGGGCACATTTCCTGAAAGTTTTCCAATGGCTAGAGTGAGACTTGAAGTTAGCCTTAAGAGAAACAATACATCAGGGGTCCCCAAACTACGGCCCGCGGGCCGGATCCGGCCCGCCACGTCATTTGGTCCAGCCCCCTGAACAATGCCAGATCCGGCCCGCCTCCTCATATCAGAGAGCATTCAGTGTTTTTTTTCCATATATTGTATTTTCTGGTTTATATGTGGATTTTTCTTCATCCACTCCACCAGGGGGCTCTTGAGCAGATGTGAAACTAACTTTCCCTCAATGGAATATATACTAGTCAATCCCAGTCACCGTTTCACTCACGGTTTTTTCCATTTGCATTCTGGGTAAAAATCTATCGCGCCCCCATCTCTGTCCCCCCCCTGCTCGACATTTTCAAAGACAGGACAGCCCCTCCCCCCCCTCCCCGTCGACAAGAATTCTTTAAGGTTTCTTTCTCCAAAAACTCAGACCGGCCCTCGACCAGAGAAAGGAACAGCTATGTGGCCCTCGCAGGAAAAAGTTTGGGGACCACTGCAATACATAAACCTTGAAAGTTCATAGAAAGTCAACATGTAAAAGGTTACAACTAAAACAAAACTTCCTGAAGGTTACAAAATTTGACATTCTTTCTAAGTTGTACACATTAGTTCTAGTAAGTTAAAGCATAAAAAACAAATGGCTTTGAGGTCTGCCAGGGCTTCTGGAACTGCAGTAGTGATCTTCATGTTGGTTTTCCCACCGCTTCGGGAACGTTACAATTGCATAACAGTTGGTCAATAGCCAACTGAGCCACATAACTGCCAGTGACATTGCCCAACAACAGCAATAAAAATGGTGGGTAATATATGGAGAGAAGTGCTTGATGTGTATCTTTGGATCAACTATCATTGCAGAGCTGGATAACAAGATACAAGATTTAGTAGGACAAAGTTAGGATGAACTCAAAAGTCTAAATGCAACTATGAGGACAAGTAGCTACTGTACAGGTACTGTAATCAAAATGCCAACTGGTTATTAGCACTAGTTGCTCTGGTCTAAAACCACCTTATGCTGAGTAGCTACTCCATGTACTAATTATATATATATTTTTTTAAATGGATGAAAGCAGAACGCCACTGCAGAGTTAAGGAAGAAAAAACTGTGCCAACTGGAAAACATTCTCTGAAGCAGCCATCAACTGATTTATGAAAATGTACCTTTCTTCCAACTCAGAAAATGGTTTAAAATGTAAGGGTACACCATGTATTTATTATGTAATAAATTTTGTTTACTAGAGTAGCTTTGTCCCTGCTTGTACAGACAATAAAAATGAAAAAAAGTCAACAAAGTACTAAAGTAATGAAGACAGATCATAAATTGGTTGGGTCATTTAGTAGTAAAGCAGTCTGTTCCAGTGCAGCAGGTCTGTCCAGAAGTAAGCCTGTTGTAATTAGCAACTGATCAATTAAAATGACCTTCATAATTTTCAGTGATTAATATTTTTTGAAAGGCAATTTTGTTTAGAGACATCATAATCCATTTTATTTATGACTTCAATTGTAAGTGGATTTTATTTCCATTTTATTCATTGTTTTTTGGTTGCTTTGTTTTATTTTGGATATTTAAAATATCTTACAGTTCCAGTGTGGAGTGTTCTGTACAAAATTAATGTTTATTGGTCTTTGAGAGGAAAACTTGCATTATATTATCAATGCATTACTAGAAAATGGTCTCAATCATTGACAATTTATCATCAAGCAAAATTTGTATGGTGACAGGCCTAAAAAGGAAGTAAATTTTATTTTACTTTATGTGAGCACAGTTCCTTTATATTTAGTTTAGTTGCTATAAGTACACTGACTTATTTTATACAAGCTGTTATAAAACGACCCAATGAAATTGCTGTTGTCTCATTATTTACAAAAAATAAATAAATCCCCCTTCACGACACGGGGGTCAGCACATGTTAAAATCAGTTTTAATTGTGGAACATTGGTCTCATCATTAAAGAAGATTGTACTTCCACGCTGCTCTGTGGTAATCCCAGCAGTTGGTCTAACCACAAGCAAACTCTTTACTCTAGATCCAAATGTCAGATCTGAAGTTTCTTTACGGGCCTAATTAAGTGTAAGTGAACTCCCGCAGCTGTGTCTGGATCAGCCCACAGTGAACCAGCACGCCGCTGGCCCGGTGCGTTAACAGGGTAGGCGGGTACCAGCGCGGGCACCTCGGGAGATCAAATTTCCTGCAGCCCGTACGTGGCAAAGCTCTGGGATCTGAAACATCTCCAACCACCATATCCTCTGCATGTTTCTCCTCTCGGTACTGTTACTGTGAGCCCCGCCCCCCTCCATAGCTGTCATCGCAGCTGCGCGTCCTCTCCGCCCTGCGCGTGCATCACAACTCCTCAATCAGATCAAAAAAGTTTTATTTTTCCCTCTTTCGTCGTCTGTTTTCTCTGTGATGCAATAATTTCAGCGTGGTCAGCCCAGTCGGGACAACCAGGGGTGATTTGTGAAGCAAAGAGCGGGGGGAGAGGGGTGGGGGGTACGTGAAATCTGATCTGACCAGAGGTCCCGCTGCGTTCCTGCCTCCGAGCCCACAATGCTCTCACAGCTGCGGAGAATTATCACACTCTTCCAGGGCGAAATTCCCCCAAATAAAAAAAACGGCGGCACTTTTTCTCAACTTCTAACGTCATAAACTCTATTCGGAAAACTTACTTTGGTGTCTTTTGATCCTGACACAGTCGGCGCTCTTGGACTCTTCTCACTTCACCGCTCCCATTAGCACTCCCGTGTCGTGGTGGTTTATCTCTCTTCTGGTCCTCATCTGCTCTAATGGTTCTCCTCTGGGTGTTCTCAATTGTGAAAAACTGTCACAGCCTGGAAACACTCGGAGGCACTGCTCTGTTCCCATCCCACGAAGCCCTGCCTGCTCTTAGCTTGGCTTTTATTTCACTGTAAAGCAAGCTAGAGGGCCAAACAACAGCACTTCCGGAGAAGGATTTTCAAATTAAAAGGTTTCAAATTCAATTTGAAACAAATTAACTTGAAGAAATTTGATTTAGAGAGTGAGTTTTGTTTTTCCAATGAGGTTATAACCTTCAACAAAGTTGTTTTTAATCCGGGAAATCTTAATGCAACATATTTTTTTCCAAAATTGGTAGTAAGTAGCAGTCCCATTTCTTACTCCCTTTCGGTATGTTTTTATTTTTAAAGCTCAGCTCATAAAACATCCGGTCTTTGTCCAGGGCTACTGAGATGTCGCTGCCTTCTTGCGCCCCCTTGTGGAAATGTGTCAGTAAAAAAGTGTTGCGCAACCAAACATCAGTTTGTTTTACTTCCCCTAAAGTTAACTTCTCTGATTGAAGTGATAAGAAATATTGTGAACGGAAACAGACTTTTTCTGTGGCTGCGCTGCCTTCTCGATAATTCTAATTCTTAAGCTCACACAAAATCACCCTAGATACAGTTGCTTTGATGTGCCCTGCAACTGTTATGACTACTCTGCAGACTACAAAATAATAGTTATGGGTTATGGCTACACCAAACATTACTCATAGTACCCAGTGATCATAGTCAGACAGCAACTTCTAGCGGTCCTGTGTTACCTCAGCACACTCTTTAAGGGTAAAGGCCTCAAATTCAGAAATATTCTTCTGTTTATGTATCTTGTGCAACAGACTCAAGCTTCCACTAGGGCACAGCTTTAGTCCT
>NW_015114549.1:110275-111470 GCF_001443285.1 Poecilia latipinna
TTTTAAGGGGAAAAGCCCCAAATAAAAAAAAATTTTTTTTTTTTTTTTATTTATTAAAAAAAAAAAAAAAAAAAAAAAACCTCCAGGGACTCCTTTTATAAAATTTTCCCCAGGGATGGAGGAGATTTTAATGTAGTTTAGTGCATTTCTTTGATCAGATGTACAGTTCTTACAAATGTTAATTTAATGTCCTTAATATTTAGTCATTTGTGTTCATCACAGAATCAGTTCCTCATTTATTCTTAGAGAATGAGAATGCCTTCAGACATACATCAATTGTTTCCATACATTTCTCTATTGGTTTTGGACATGTTTTTGTGTTTATGTCATGTCCCTCAAAATCATTTATTCTTTTGAGTGGTAAGTAGTCATTCCCTGCACAACTTAAAGTCCTCATTTCATTGGTTGAGTCATTACATAAAAATATGTTGAACAGGTGATCAAATCTGTAATGATGCATTTTTTATCCTTCTTTTTATTTTTTTATATCACCCAAATTGAACAGTTTCTCTCAGATGAACCTTACCTTTCACTGATGTGGAGGAATGTGTGTGTGTGTGTGTGTGTGTGTGTGTGTGAATCATTAGTTGTAATCAATAATGAACTGAGTGACATAGTGTGTACCACTTGATTTTGGATGTGCAAGCATGATTTTCAGTACTGTGTTGTATGTTCCAATTCAGTCCTATTATGGCTGCAGTGTCGCTTTTATCTGTTCACAGATTCACCCAAAGGATTTTTCTTGCATATAGCAAAAGCAATTTTCACAGCATTGCTTTTTCACAATGCTGTGAACAAATAAGAATTGTAAAGAGTATTCATCCATCCATTCATTGTCTTCTGCTTATTCCAACAGACGGTAAGGTCGGCAGTCAAAGTAGAGAAGCCTTTGACTTCCCTTTCTTCAGCTTCTTGGACCAGCTCCTCCTGAGGAATGCCAAGTCGTTCCCAGGCCAGCTGAGAAACATAGCTCCTCTATCATGTGCTGGATCCCCCTCTATGTCTCCTCCTGGTGGGATATTTCCAGAACACCTGAGGGTGGAAACTTGGAGGCATACTCACGAAATGCCTGAGCCACCTCAACTGGCTCCTTTCAATGTGGAGAAGTAGCTGCTCAACTCTCAGTCGTGCCCAGATCAGTCCATCTCTAAGAATAGTCTATCTATCTATCTATCTATCTATCTATCTATCTATC
>NW_015114549.1:115700-124779 GCF_001443285.1 Poecilia latipinna
TATATTATGAAAAATTAAAAGTGTGTTCTAAGCAAATTGTCTGAAAAGCACAACTGTTTGAAAAAGACAAAAGCACCTAAAAATGCAATATTCCCTGCGTCTCTATTTAGCATTCACTAATTTATTCCTTTTTATTCAAACCTTGCTCTGTTTTATGGGCATGTTTAATAATTCATTTTCTTCCCATTCACCCGTACTTTCCTTTGTTGTTTTTCTTCATAAGATTAAATGATCTGCGATTTTTCTTACGGAGTATCCATATACATTTTTATACATTTTAAACTATTTTCTTCTATCAGAGGTTGATCACTTTTAGATATCCTTCTGCATTTGCACAGGAGCAGCACCGTGTTGTGTTTTGTTCTCTGCTCACTCTGTACGACATTGCGCTGTGTCATCACTTCTATCCTCTATTCCTGGATGCGGGACATGGTTGTCAAGGTGTTACATTTAAGAGGCTCTTCAGCTTATGAGGGATGTAGGTCATCAAAGGTGGCTTCACTTTATGCCTAAAAGCTTTTATATGACAAATAATATTGCATAATATTAATATTTTCTGTTTAGAATTAAAGAAAAGGCATTAGTTTAGATAGTCATATCTTTCAGATGTACATAAAGAAAATTTATAAAATATTTGAATGTCTTAGAGACAGGGGTGGGTCAGTCTTTCTCTATCTCACTCACACAGACAGCTGTGACCTGATGTTTGTTGGAATCACCTCTGACTTATTTCCATCTTCCTGTCTCCTAATGATCAATACCATTTAGTTTTAATGTCCCTCTTTTGATCCCATTTTTTAAAATTCTTTCAACCAGCCTTTGATTTGTCCTTAATTTGCTTATTGCATGATAAACAACTCCTCACATTGGGCTGACTGATTTTTAAAAAGGATTCTAAAAAATCTGACGCAGGCAAAACACAGCAGGGCTCTGGGAATTATGGGGATGGCCCCTGTGTTAGCTCTAATTACTCCTTCTCTACCAGGAAACAAATTCATTTGATGTGTGGGACCCACTGTACTGTGGGCATATTAGGCCAATTAAATCACAGTGCTGCCAGCTTGGTGCACTGTGGCTGACGTTTGTTTCCATGGCGAGAAACATGATCCCTCAATCCTTACACATTACAGTTGTTTATGAAATAAATGAAGTGCTTCACAAGGCTATCCATACCCCTTGAACTTTGCATTTTTCAATGCTATAACTACAAGCATCAACAGAAAAGGTGTGAACCCACGAAAAATTTGGTGAAGGTTCCTTCATCCGGGATGGTAAAACTGGTATGATGGAAGGATGTATGGAGCTAAATATAGAACAATCCAGGAAAACAAAATGTATCAAAGATTTGAGGTTCAACCTCCATCAGAATCCATCCTTCCAATATCTAACATGTTTATTCCAGCACCCACCTCCATCGACCAACAGGTGAGAGGCAGGGTACACACACTGGACGACACAGAGACAAACAGGACAAACAAACATGCACAAACTCCGACGGACAATTTAGAGAGACCAATTAACCTAAAAGTCATGTTTTTGGACAGTGGGAGGAAGCCAAAGTACTCAGAAAGAACAAACGCATGCACAGGGAGAACATGCAAACTACTAACTCATGAGCTTGAGTCATTCTACAAATTAGAGACAGTAAATTTACAAAATACAGACATAGTCCAAAAGACAAATCTAAATGTATGTCAGTTATTTTAGTAAATTTATTAATAATAATTAAAAAAAATCTGGAAAACTATTTGTATTTTTCTTCCATTTCATAACAAATTACTTTAGTCTATCAAATAAAACCACAGTAAAACACATTAACACATTGGTTGTAATGTGAGAAAATGTGAAGGGGTACAAATAAGCCTTTATGTAGGCATCTGACTTCGAGCCTGCATAAAATTCATGCGCCTTTCCTCTCAAATTTATAACTGAACAAAAATATATTTGAGTCTATAATGTTTGAAGAAGAAGGCCTCGAAAAAGGCATTTAAACTAGACTAAGGCCTGCTGTCAATCCTCTTACATTGTGCCTCATTGAAAATGGATTAGTGAGTAACACCTGCGTTTGGGCCCCCAGGTCACTTTGGTAGGATTTCACTGAATGGGCCTGACCGACACAAGCCTCCCATGTAGCTAATACCATAACACTCAACTTCTTTTTTTGTTTTTATCGTAATAAGAATCCGACGCTATAATTTCCCTACTTCTTCTATTTCTTCTTCCATTTTTTTCTGTTTTGTTGTTTTTTTTGTTGTTTTTTTTGTTTGTTTTTTTTTGTTTGTTTTTTTTACCGTGTATGGATTATCTGACACCAAAAGGAAATAAAATGCCTGTCAATTTTGAGACATGTTGTCTGCGGACTCTACTGTTTGTGGAAACGCACATGAGCCTTCAGAGACGCTGAAGGGAAGATCGTAAGTAGCTCTCCAGGGTGCTGAAGTTGTCTCCAAACGCCTAGACGAGCCTCCTGAGCTCTACTTGTCACTTGCAGCCCATAATCCTAACGCAATGAGCGGGTTGAGTCTTCATCTCAGCGACACCGGAGTGGACAGGTGAGGATCTGGGATGAAGAGAGACGCTCAGATCCGAGGAGGAACCCGTCAGATTGTTTCATCGGATCCCGGAGATGTTCAGATGGTAGGGAATACATGGTAGGTGCGCGGGGGATGTCACTGAGGATAAAAGTTTATTTAGAAAGAAAACTAAGTCTGATATCTGTTTATGTTTCCGTTTGCAGGCATCATGGGTGTGAAAAAAACGTAAGTTAATAGTGAATAAGATTATTCACTACCTTGGACAACCTGGAAGGACAATGCAACATACTCCTCCAAATGGTTGGGACTCCAACCATCCATGTGTGCCCATAATAAAGAACAGACAGACTTTACCGACGCTCCCCCTTTGTAACTTCCTGTTATGGGTTCTGTTAGGGGTCCTCACCTTCCCCTGCTGCGTTCACTGTCTAATCTTCAAAGTGGGGATTTTGGGGCCTTGGAACTGCGACCCTGTTTACTACAGGGCCCTTCCCACCGCAGCTGCCAGGCTCGCTGTGAGCAGGATCAACGGAGACCCCGGTCTGGATCTAGGTCTAACAATGGACTTCATTGTCCTGCAGGAGCCTTGCGAAACCTCAAAAGCCCTCACGGCTTATATTTACTACGATTCTTCAGCGAACGCGTTTGTTGGCCCCACCAACCCGGGATACTGCGTCGCCGCGTCCCTGCTGGCCAAGAACTGGGACAAGGCGCTGTTCTCCTTCAGCTGCATCACCTACGAGCTGGAGCGCATGTCTGGATACCCAACTTTTGCACGGACAGTCCCGTTTCCCGTGGACGTGTTGTTCACCGTATTTAAACACTTCAGGTGGGCCAGCTCGGCGGTGGTCTCTTCCAATGAAGACATCTGGTTAGACACCGCTGGGAGAGTGGCTACTGGCTTAAGGAGGAAGGGGCTTCCAGTGGGTCTGGTCACAGCCATGGGTCTGAACGATACGGAGGTAGAGAGCACGTTGAGAAAGATCCAAAACGCAGGAGAAATAAGGGGTGAGTTTGACTTTAGATAATTAACTCACTGTTTTGTTTTAACTTAAAAATACACGAGGGACCTTGCAAAAGTGTTTCACATTTTGCCACATTATAAGTGCAATTTTTTTTATTTGGGAATTTATGTGCTAGAGTAACGTGCAAACAAAAACTGAGTAGAGCCACCATTTTTTACAGTTACAGCTGCAAGACAAAACCCAATCTTCCTATAGCAAATTATCTCAATTTGCTATAGGAATATAGCAAATTGATGATTGGACTGCTAAGTTGGCTGCAGTTCAAACATCATCACCTTTCATGCCTTGCAACGTTGGTAATTGGATTTTTGTCTAGACTTTGACTGGGTCACGCTGGCGTATGGATATACTATGATCTAAATCATTCAATCCATCATATCCATATCATGACCAGTTTCCATATCTCCACATCCACCATAACATAATGTACTAACACAACGTTTAACTTTGGAGATGGCGTATTGTTTAGATTTTGCATCTAAACAAAAGAAAAAAGTTTCATTTTAGTCAATTCACAAGAAGACTTTCTCCCACATATTAGCTTTGTTCCCTACAAAAACATTGTGATCAGTTAAGCTGAGCTAACAAAAGCTCAGCATCATCTTTTATAACCTGGAATTGCTTTTTATTTTCCACAATTTTCTTTCTTTTTTTTTGTCTTCACTCTTTTTCTTGAGCGTTATGCTATGATTATTCACTTACAATACCATAAAGTTAGTGAAACAAAATATGAGAAAGTTTAAGCAGTCACAATACTTTTGCAAGACACTCTGTAGATTTGTATTGGTTATATTTACACAAGAAGTTCACAGTAGGCCTATGATTCCACAAAATGCCAAACCACTTCTTGTATTTTTACTTTAATCTTTACTCTAATCCTGGCATGAAAAGATAAAAAAAATCATGTTTTTTCTTTTACCTCCATCATTGCTAGTCTATCTACTTCAGAGATTTTTTTATAGTGAGATTATCACAGCTATTGGGAAAAAAAATGGAAGAGTTATGTACAAAATGGTTGTCTCAGCAATAAGCGCAGTGACTTGTACATTATAAGCAAACAGAGCAACTAGGCTACCTCTTCAAGTGATATCATATTGTCAGAGGTTAGACACATCTTGTTGGAATTGATGAAATTATACATAAATTAATGTACTAGCTACAGAAGTACAAACATAATGATACCACCATTATTTTTTTTCAGTGATCATAATGTGCATGCACTCGATCCTGGTTGGTGGAGAATACCAGGCCATTTTTCTCACAATCGCACACAAGATGGGTATGACTTCAGGAAACTACGTGTTTGTGCCCTACGATACTCTCCACTACAGCGTTCCCTACAACAACGTCTCCCACCTCGCTCTCCAAAACAACAGCCTTCTGAGGAAGGCCTACGACGCCGTCCTCACCATCACTGTGGCCTCCGAGCTGCTGTCCTTCAACGAGGCGTTCACTGCAGCCAAGAGGAGCCAGGAGATGACACTGCCAGTGGAGGCGGAGCAGGTAGGGAGTGTTTGAATGTCAGATCTGTAAACATGTGCACCTTTCTCTATGGCTTTTAAAAGTCCACACTAGTTTTTCTGTTAGCATCACAAAGCGCAAGACACACAGCATATACGTGAAAGATCAAATTGTAGAAAAGTTAAAAGTAGGGTTAGGTTTAAAACAATAAACTTTAATCCATTATGTGAGAATGTAAACTTAGAAAGACGTAAACGTCTGTTTTTAATCTAGGAATCCTGTGCCTCAAATATGGCCTTTAAGGAAGTGTAACAAGATGAAACTCACTGAAAGCCATAGATTGTCCTAGTTGAAGTTTGCCAGAAACATGTAGGGAACATGACAAATTTGTAGAACAAAGTGCTCTGGTCAGATGAGACCATAATGTGATTGGTTGTACATGCATTATGCTTTGAATCATGGAAAGCACATTTTGTACATTGGCCTGATCACACCCTACTCATGCCACCACCATGAAAAATGATGGTGGCAGCATTCTGTAGGAATTTCTGCAAAGATGGAACATGGTGATTCAGGTAGAAAATCAGAGACTCCAAAAGACTTCAGACTGGTTGGAGGTTCACCTTCCAGCACTACAATAACCCTAAACAAACAACCAGATGTACAATGAGATCAAAGCACTTCCATGTGTTTCATCTGCAAAATTCATAACTAAATTAAATCAGATTTGGTGGTAAGACTCACCATTATGTGCAGTTTTGTGTTGATTTGTCAGACAAAAGTCCGATAACTGACATCAAATTATAGTTGCTAATATACCGTAAATGAAGCATCTATAAAGCATCTAAAAGTCTTCCACATTCTGAATTTGAACCATTCAGAATGTGGTTTTGCCTCTCTGTCTGCAACATGACCTAACATGCACTGACATCATTGCTTTCTCCTGCACTTGTACTGTACTTTACAGGTTAATCCTCTGTTTGGAACCATCTACAACAGCATATATCTGCTGGCCAGGTCCATTCATAATGCCAGGAAAGCTGGCATGCTTCTATCAGGCTCAAATCTGGCCTACTTCTCCAAGAACACAAGCTTCAATGGCTTCAACCAGAAGGTGCTGGTGGATACAAGTGGGGAGGTTAAGACCAACTATGTTATTTTGGACTCTGACAGCAGAAGCAGTCAGCTTTACCAGGCCTACATTGTGGACCTAAAGGCAGGAGAGCTTCGTTTTGCAGGAAGGTCTATCCATTTTCCAGGAGGATCCCCTCCAACGGCCGACTCCCGCTGCTGGTTTGATGAAAACGTCATCTGCACCGGAGGTAAAAGGCCCTTTTAAGTTGGTGTTTGGTATCCACTCTTGCTTCACTTGTTCACTACAAACACTGCCAACCCTGTCAAGTCATGTGCTCTCATTTTTAGGTGTGGAGGTGTCTTACATAATAATAGTATTGGCTGTGATCCTCAGTTTGGCTGTAGGAGGGCTCTTCATAACTATTTACATCAGGTATGGTCTTACTGATATATAGTGATAGGAACAATTACATTCACTGAATGGCCTAATTAGAAAAAAATGTTTTCTGTAATCACTTGGCAGGAGGAGACTTCAACAAATCCAGCTGATCAAAGGTCCCAATCGCATCCTGCTGACTTTAGAAGATCTCACTTTTATTAACCCTCAGTTAAGCAAAAAGGCAAGCCGCAACCAGGCATTACCAATAACTTCATCTTAACATTGTTTATCTAAAAGCTATGTGGACAGCACATTTGCAAAGCTTGCTAATTTGTATAAAAAATAATGTAATAGATCAAAGAACAAAGGAAGGTGTTATTTAAGAATCCACAGATCAGGTTTAGTTTATTCAGAAAACTGAGACATAGAAACTGGTGACAGAAACACACTCATAGTGACAGGCAAATGGAGAAATGCAAAGTGACACAAAGGTAAAGTATAACACATAAAAATAAAAATCTGTACATTAAGGAAAAATTTGCAACATGCAAAAACATAGTTGCAGCTATCAAAGGACCAAACTCAACTTTAAAACAAATCTGAACAGGATAGTTACAAAAATATATTTATAGCTCAAAGAGTAGTAAATTTTCCACAATGCGCTCCTTTAAAATTCATTTTCATTACTTCCTTTGTCTGACATTTTCTGCCTTGTGTTGCAGACATCAATTACTAAAGGTTAACACATTCTCTACATCAAAAGTATTAAATGCAC
This sequence comes from Poecilia latipinna, assembly GCF_001443285.1. Classification (NCBI taxonomy): domain Eukaryota; kingdom Metazoa; phylum Chordata; class Actinopteri; order Cyprinodontiformes; family Poeciliidae; genus Poecilia; species Poecilia latipinna. Next base: position 122,949 of record NW_015114549.1, read on the forward strand.
AGGAAATTATTACTATATAACTCTGCATAATAAAAAATGATAGAGTTTTCTGAACTTTTGAAAATCTTTTCTGTACATGGATTAAATCTGTTATGGTTGCTGTCACATAGAAAATTACCTTAGAGGATCTGAGTGAGTCCAGGAGCGCTCTGGATGAGAAGTCTGCAGACCCGTCCCACTCTGTTAACAGCATGCAGACGGCAACGCACGAGAATTCAAACGTCGCTGTGTATGAGGTGGGTCACAATGCTGTTGGACCTAATGGTATACAAACAGCAAGGATTTTAGACAGGTTTTAATTGATTAGATAAATATCAGAGTTTTTTTTTTAATTAGATTATTACTGATGAACGCATTCAAACTACTAAAGAGTTTCAACTTCTAAAGACAGTTGGGGAGAAAGCAACTGTATTAAACAGACAAAAGAGTTTAAGACCAGTTTTAAAATTTCCTTTACGATTTTAAGAATATTATTTTTGTTATGTCGTTTAATTTTTTTTTTTCTTTTTTACTTAAAAGTACAATTTAACATCCATAAAGTAAAACATCTGTTTCATCTTGTAGGGTGACTGGGTGTGGCTCAAGAAATTTGAAGAGGGCCAATTCAAGGAGATGAAACAAAGCACAACAAAGATTTTCACAAAGGTAGGGCAGTGCATGGACACTTATTTCAGATGAATCAATGGTATGTCATGCTAACAGCTTTCCGTATAGATTATTGATAAACAGAACAGAAATCAGGACTTGGATAAATTTAGAACATATTCAATCAGTTCTAATTAAAGGTGGCATTATTACATGCTTGTTCTGTCTTCTGCAGATGAAGGACTTGAGAAATGAGAACGTGAATCCCTTCCTGGGCTTCTTCCTGGACTGCTTCATGTTTGCTGTGGTGACAGAGCACTGCTCTCGGGGCAGTCTCCAGGACCTGCTGAAGAACGAAGATGTAAAATTAGACTGGATGTTTAAGTCATCACTTTTACTTGATCTTATCAAGGTAAGCACTAATGTCACATCAACTTCTTAAATCTCCATTTTGTATGTTGTTTGCTTACAAATAAACAACAACGTCGAACATGTTGTGTTTCCAGGGTATGAAATATCTCCACCACAGGGAGTTCCCCCACGGCAGACTTAAATCTCGAAACTGTGTGGTGGACGGGCGCTTTGTTCTGAAGATTACAGACTATGGCTTCAATGAGCTGCTGGAGTCTCAGAAAGCTTCCTTTGAAGAACCGCCACCTGAGGGTAGCCTGTCTTTTGTTTTAGAAAATATAGAGAGGTGGGAAGAGTAGAAAAATAACCTACTTAAGTTGCTATACAATGCAATGTTAATATAGTAAAATTTTACTTCAGTTCAAGAGCAAATAACTGTGAGAAAAGTTCACTTAAGTGAAAAATTAACCTAGTGAAATAAACTCAGAGTAAATATTACCAATTTTACAACAGAATAAATAAAAAATTAAGAGACTAAACAATAATGTGTGGAAGTAGAAGACCTAATTACCCAAACTGTGTAATTACAGTTCAATTAAAGCTAGTATTTTAACTGTTCCTCTTCCATAAATCAATTTTATGAATATTTTTCCAATATGTTGAATGTTTCAGAACAGACAAAATACTTTCCTCTTATCACTGTGAGTCTGACATGTTATAACTTGTGCAATAAGGCTTTTTCTATCACATCAAGACATGTCTTTGATTAACTGTATTTTATGCGTTTTACATACTGTTACTGTTACATACATTTCTGTATCTACTGCAGAATATATACTGCTCAAAAAAATAGAGGGAACATTTCACTTTAAATTTGTGTGTGGCTCCGAATCCA
>NW_015114550.1:0-448 GCF_001443285.1 Poecilia latipinna
ACGATTGACCAATATAAATAGAAATTCACCCATTCTTGCATCTTGACAGAACTAACAGAAACTAAACTGTTTATAGTTTTGTATCATGGAGAATCTAATTTCTAATCTTTATTTTAAGATTATCTGATAACAAATGATGGCGCTACTAATATTCTCGTGATAGATTTCTGCTCGTCCTGTATTGGAATAAAAAGGTTTTCTGGACACAATGAATCATATAGCGACTAATGGGCGCTGTCCAGTACATATCAATTAGCAGCAGTATGAAAGACTTAAAAATAATTAACTATACTACATTAAGAAATTGTTTTTAAGCCTCGGTGCTACATGAAGCTCATTTTGAAACAATGCAAGTTAAAAACAGTATTTTGCAACAAATAAAGTAAATTAAGTGTAATGTTAGGTCCATGTAAGCTAAACGTGAGAATGAGATGTTTATATATATATA
>NW_015114550.1:6312-16613 GCF_001443285.1 Poecilia latipinna
ACCTCGAGGAAGTGAGAGGATTTTTTATATTATTTAATTGCAGACAAATGTCACATACAGTATGTCAGACACAAAATGACTGCTTGGTCCATTTTGTGATTATATCAACATTCATCTAGGTTTTGGTTCAAATATAAAATCTAAATTTTTTTCATACCAGAACAGATTTACATCTAATTTTTTATTAATTTTTTTTTTAAAAAGAAATTACAAATTATAGAAAATATATTACAACGTAATTACTATAATTTGGGATATTTACAGGAAAATAGTCATATTAATGAGCACAGCAGGAAAGAGGGTTAGAAAACAGTAGTTTCCTGGCTAAAATGGGAGACTTGACACGTATGGATCATCTGAAGTAAGAGTATTCTTTGAAGACCATATGTCTTAATAGTTAATCCTTTCTGCAAGCTATATTGACCTCTGACTGTTTTCTTTGTCTTCAGGTGGCAGTAGTTGTGACAGAACCTGACTCGGAGCAAATAGAAGACATTTCCACACCACCGACTGAACCTCAGGTGGAACCAATTGAAGACATTGCAACAGAATCCTGAACTGAGCTTTCACTGCTCTCTCTTGTTGTTGTCATGTTCTCAGAGTAGAAAATTTGATCATCAGTAATGAAAATTTTGTTTTCAGGAACTCCATATGTTTAGACATTTGTTGATGGTTGCATTTGAAGGAAATGAAGCAAATGATTTTAAGTTAAAAAAAAAAAAAAATAGCCCTAGCAATTTTTGAACCCTTTCCAATCCATTTCCCTATACTGAATTGCAATACAAGTTTATAGGGAAATTTGGACTGAAAAGTTAATTCAGTTAAAGTCAATTAAATTAATTTTATTAAAGACAATTAAACTTGAGAAGCAGACATACAGTAACTGTTGATTGAACTTAAAGCTGAGACTGTGAGGTTGGTAAATCTTAAGAAGTTCAGGAATCAGGATGTACTATATTCTGTTCATAGATGTGTCCACTCTATAATTCCATCTTCATAATTTGTGTTGTCTGCTAAAATATGTTTTTATATAGCGCTTTCCTTGTCCGGTTGGTCGTCCAACTTGCTTTTCACTAGCAGTACTGTTCACTTGGCACAACTTCATCTGTACAGTTTTAACAGATATTGACATACATCCATTCATCAGCAAACTTAATCATACCACAGACTTTCTAATTGGCACACAGCGTCTGATCCCTAATCTATAAGTCTTAGCTGCACTTTAATTATTAGTTAGAAATATGAGAAATTATGCACAGAAATAATTGTATCCAAGTATTATTTTTCTTTTTCAAAATGTTAACCACTGAGTAATCACGGGTTCCACAAAATGTAAGCGGCCATTATTTTACTTGTAATTATAGAATAGAATTGAATTTAATTCTGCTTATAATCCAACATAGCTTGCTACTCATATGTATACTACGCACTGCTGTCACGTTTGGTCTACTGACTGGTCAGTTATTATTTATGAAAACCACATAATTATCAGTTATCTTCATATGAGTGTATAAACATTGCAATCACAGTGAAAATAAAGTTAATGATTTGAAAACTCAAACCGTATTCATAATTGATTTTTCGATTACCATGAATTTTACTGCTGTTGTGAATAAATAATACTAATAGTATGACAGCAGCTGAAAGGCCTTTATTTTGTCTTTGCAAAATCTCCCTTATCTAAGACTTTCCTTTAGATCCAATGGAAACACCTAAAACACAAGGTGAATGTTGTAGAAGATATGTTAAAGGGAACACCAAGTCAGATAAATATTTTAAAGCAATGGAAATGGTTAATAAGAAAAGTGAATATTCATCAATGTGGAGGTGAAAATTTTTTCATAGCAGCTGTATTACAATACCAAAGCAATTGGTTGCTTCTGGCAGTGATCAAAAAAAGTCACGGTTAACTTTTCTTTAACTTCTTAACTTCTGAAAACAGAAGTCAAAAGGTGAGTTCTGAAAGTTGTAGAGAATGAATTTAAAGCCTACACATGATGCATTGACATAAGCAGAAAGTGATGAATCTCATAAGTGGTATTTTATTAGGTTGTATGTATTAAAATTCCTACCCCACACTGTAAAGCATTTCATTGTAAAAAAACGAGTAAATTACTGGCAGCAGGAATGCCAGAAATGTACCATTTTTATCAGGTCATTCACTGTAATGTAATTTAACAGTATTTTACTGTAAATTGAATAACAGTAAATCAATAGCTTGTTAGATAGAGGAAAATTAGGAAAAAAACCCTCTTCTTTAATCTTGAAGTAAGAGGAGCAAGCAAAAGATAAAATTCACACGCTAGTTATTAATGATATTACCATAAAAACCCAAGAAGAAAGAAACAAGAAATTTTATGGTCATTTGAATAAATCAAACTATTCAAAGGATGATTGTCATTTATTTGTTGAAAACATTAAAAAGTCTCATAAAATAGTGGATGAAACAACTTCTAGCAGACAAATTATTTGTCAAGCGCATTTCCACTGGTGAACTATCTCCAACTATGAAATGGCCTCATTACTCTTATTCCTAAATCAAACAAAATAAAAACTTTTGTTGGAAAACTGGATCATGTAATGATTACAAACTCTTAGCGTATGTGTATGCAAACCGATTCAATATAAATAAATAATTGAATGTCAGTCAGCTTTTAATAGAGGCAGAGTATTCACAGTCATTTACTTGTTCTTGATATGTTAGATTGAGAATCCATTGATGGTTTAACTTTATTTTAACATTTTTACAAGATCTTTGATATGGTTGAACACAACATTTTACTTGCTTTAAACTTATAAGGTTTGCTGAAAATTTTTGGAACATTATAAAAATGTTTTACACTGATACATTTAGCTCTGTATTTCTTAACCCTGGTATGCAGGGGCACTACCAGGAATATTGGGCCCCATGACAAAAAATTAGATTGGGCCCCCCTCTGCACAACTACTGTTACAATTTTTTGAGTCTATCTAACCCATCAAAAGTATCATAATTTTAAAGGCTTGCCACTGCCTTGCTTCCTTTGGTCCAATACTGATACTAGCACAATATTTACTGCTATTTTACCTGCAACAGTCCGCATACAATACAGCAAATAGGTGGCTGAAATTTTATTATTATTAGTTTTATCTCATTGAAATGTCTCTTCCCACTTGCAACAGTCACAAAGTGCAAAATATACATAAAATAATCCAGACTTCTCAAAAAATGCTATGTAGTTGCATTTCATTCAAGCTGCAGTATGTAACTTTAATAAAAAAATATGTTTTTTCCACATTTGTACATTTGTTAAAGCTGTCACCATGTTATGACGGTTTGCTATGAGACAGATAATCTGTGAAAAAAATCAATCTCCTCCACCTTCTCCCTGAACTACTGTTGCAGAACCAGGAGGGGTTTAGTGTTGTTAATCAACTTCATTCACTCACTGATAAATGTGCTAATGGTGGAGAAACAACTTATTGTTTCAGGAAAACTGTTTATCTGCCGTCATTGATAGCTTTGTTAACTAAACTGAGCATTCACAGTTTGAATCTGCATAGCTGTGTGCTATGCTAACTGCAGCATAGCACAGAGCAAGGGGGAGGGAGGATGAGCAGCCACATGAGATTGTGATTGACAGCGCTAAAACCCTCTTCCTGCCTCTGGTTGTTTCTAGATACAATTGGGAGAAGGCAGAGGAAATAATTTTTTCACAAATTATCTCTCATGCCATACTGTCACAACACAATGACATTTCAAACAAATATGTAAAACAGCCGCTAAAAAACAAAACAAAATATATACTTTTCTTGACAAAAATGCATGTTTAGGGAAAATGAAAAAGGAAAGATATACATTTCTTGATGGCATCAAATGTGTAAGGTCAAGGAAAAACAAAATGTATATTTATGCTTTAATTTTTTATTACGTCAGTTTTGATCCTCCATTGTTAAAAAGTACAACTACAACAAAATACATTACTTTAAATGTACAGTAAAGGAATTTTTGCTTTTCTAAGTCATTATTGGAGATATTTGTTGGAGATATGTGTTTTGTTATGACTAGTTGAATACAGAAAATTCTATGTAATCACACATGTTCAGCAGAATGAAACAAAAACTATTTCAATACTTTAGTTTTGAAAACTGATTTTATTCTATTTTTTGTGACAGAGCATATTCAGTGAACTTTGTCATATTTCCAAGATGGCAAAAAAATACACATTAAAATTTATTAATTTAACAGTCTGCCATTTGACTATAGAAACATGTTTTTTTTTACTCATATAACCATCTCTTCTATGCAGCTAAGTTGGTTTGGTATAAAGTGGAGCTAATGTGCTAACAAAGGTCAAGTTAAGGACAAACATACAGCATATATAAAAAATAAAAAAATGCCTGATGCTACATTTGAAAAATAAAGACTAATGGAACTAAAATGTCCTTTTTAAAAGAATCTATGAAGGTTGTGACCAAACATTCATAGACCAAATATGTAACAAGAAATTCATCAGGAACTCTGACATCAATTGTCTTCCTGTTGGGAACCTCTGAGGGAAGGAAGGGACTTACGGGTGTAAGTCCCTTCCTTCCCTCACTAGATGTCCTCAGGGAGCAGGTTTGGAGCTGAGCCTCTCGGAGGTTCTCCCGCACACCTGCTATTCATCTTCCTTCATTAGATGAGGTATAAGAAGAGCCGGCTGCTGGTTCTCCGACGCCAGAGTGTTTGCCTACCTCTCAGAGTCTCAGCTCTTCGTCTGAAACCTCTTGAGTTCAGAGATCTCCTATATCTGTGTTCTGCCCTAGGTACGCTTCGACTCGGGACTCAGATCGTGGTTTCCTCCCTCCTGCTCCAAGTTACCCCCTACAGCGGTCCCCGCCCCGCAGCAGCCCCGGCTGACTACTGCTTGACCCGAGCCCAACTGTTGCCCCTCCCTGGCGGGTCACCTTGCCCACACGAGTAAGTGCCACCGGCGTTATCCAGCCTCAGCATCCCTGCTCACGCCTCTCCTTTGTCCCCTAGTGTTCCGAGCCAGCCTTCCAGTGTGGGTGTGTATCCTGGACTCCCTCATCATTACACTGTCAACTTCTTGTAAATAAATCTAAATGAACTGTTCTAATCTAATGATGGTGTTTCTGAATGTGGGTTAAACAAATTCCCAAAAGCGTGACACTTCCTTTTCTAACCTGAGAAGAATTTAAAAAAAAAAAAAAAAAATCATATCTTTAAAGAAAATAAGTACCAAATAGCTTTCTATTGCACTCCCACAAAAAACTTAAGATATTAAGTATAAAATTTTCCCTATAATGACCTGCAAAAACAAAATTCAAAATAAATACCAATTCCTGTGGGTTTTGTGACAGATTTTGAGACGATGCACTTTTTTTTTATTGCGACTTCATTAATGTTTTTAGAAAGACTCCCGTGGATATTGTACAAGAAATCTATTCCATCTTTAAGCTTTAATATCACAAAATCTGATCTTTTAACAGGGGAAGTAAGAGTTAAATTATATTAACAATGTAATCCTGTGGCTAAGTTTTATTCACAAACAACTGCTTTCTAAAAATCACCTCCATTTTTAAAGTGAAATATTTTATTTAGGAGTCATCAAACGTTGCAACATCACAAAAGCTCAATCTATACAGATATGTTAATATCTTAATTTAAGATTTTAAATTTGTCTTGCATTTATGACATTTTGTTTTATTTTCCTCACAGTTTATGATTTTTTTTTTCCTGCTCCATACAGTTCATCATATTAAACTTTATTACTAATTTGTGCCTTGTTTGTTTGTTGCCTCTGTTTTCTTTGAATTTTCTAAGACTGGGAAAAAACATTGCCATAAACCCGCCTTTCAACTCAAAACGTCTCATGCAGCAATAAATTGTGGGTAATACACTTCGAAGTCCATAAAAATGCGGACTTCATGTAAGGGTGGAAATAGTACCCGAAATGGGCAGGGCGAAGGGCGGATGTGGACAATGTGGACACACTACGCACTCAAACCCTTCAACATGAAGTTGAAGGACATTTGAAGGACACAAGGGCGGAACGAGAGTGGGAGTGCGTGTATTGCGACAGGGCTTGTGTTTGGGTCAAGGAGGGTTTTCCGCTATTGTGAGGACAATTACCAAAAATAAATAGAAATCTTTTTCTAACTTCAATATCAGACCTATGTTTTTATTCACAAGCCAGGGTATATTGGAAAATTAATATTCTTGCTCATAGGAGGAGGGGACGGAATTATGTCCCCCTCCTTACCATGGAACAGGTGTTCTAACTTTCTGTGCTACCCATGAATCCGGAGGCAAAGGCACTGAGAATCGTTCAGTTATTATTAGACTGAGGGGAGCCTGACTAATTTATTTTGTTAAATTGTTGCATAGATAAAAACAAAACAAATGTAAGAAAAAAAGTTTAAAACAAAACAAAACAAAAAACAATAACAAAGGGCACTTGGGGTATTAAGGTATAGGCTCAAGCTTTACTTATTGCTAATCAACCAATAAGTGAAGTTGAAGCTTATGACTCCTCATTTAGATAACAAAGCAGAAACGCATACTTCATGTAAAAAGATGAGACAGAAAAATCAAAATGAACAAATGAAAATAAATGACGTTTGGGCAGAGAACTAAATAAAATTGGAAAAAGGTAGGCATAAAACATAAACATATAAATTTAAAAACATATATTTTTAAATTTATAGTATGTGTATAATTTGATTTAACTAAACTGAAAAAATAAATATGAAGGTCAGCTAAAATGTATAAAACATATGGTAAAGTCCTCCTTTTTAAAATTAATTGGTGCATTTTAGGTGTATTGATTTATTTATTGTGCCATTTATGTATTCCTGCTTTTGTTTTTATTTCTGTCATTTTCGGTCCTCTCTATACTTCCAAAATGAAATCCTACATTGAGACAGTGGAGCATGTAGTAGTTGCTCCCAGCATACAGTCGAGACAACAAATTGCAGCTGGACATGCAAGACCTTTAGAACAAAGTTTTCAGTTCAGGATATTATTCTTTTTGTCGAAGTATCTTTAAAAGACGAAATGAATGGGGAGAATATCGATTTTTGTCTATTTTACCAATATGATTAGTATCTAGCGACCCGAACCACACTCAATTCCGGTAGGTGGCGGTAATGGGCGAAAACGTTGCTTTGCCAACCGCCATTAAACAAAAAGAAGAAATCGGAACTCTTTGTGTGCTAGTAACGCATTGGGTGCTGTGGTAGCTTCAACCATAAAATCGGTTTATAGCAGTTCTCTCTTTATTTTTTACAACAATATTCAAAACGTCGTACGCAATGAGGTAAATATGGTTAAATTCTGTTTGGTATAGTTAATACTTTAGGAGCAGTTTGCTTACTGATATAGGTGATTATGCGTTAGTAGCCTAGCTTGGTTTAGCTTGCGCAACTGGAGGCTAATTTGAAGTGAGCGCTGTAATTAATGTATGAATCAGCATTAAGGTAGAATTACGCCAAAGAAAAGAATCAGTGTTGTTCTATGGTGTGCAGTAGGTTATCTGTAGTTATTGACATCCTTTTAGATTGACGCAGTGCCTGTTAAATACGGCCGTTTTTACACGAACTAATGAATTGCCCATTTTATTTATTTATTTTTACTAAAAATGACATTTTTAAAACCAAATTTTATTTTACCATGTTTAACTTAATGACTGGCGTGTTTCTCAAAATGCACTTCCAACGTTTCGTCCTAGTAGTCTAACATTAGCTGCATGTATTTCCTGTGGATTATCTAACATGTTTCTGTGTTAATATGCAGAGGAGACCGCGGCAGAGGCCGAGGGGGCCGCTTTGGGGGTCGTGGAGGATTGGTTCAGGGGTGAGTGTGTTGTTAAATAAGAAATGTGTACGTTATAAATATATTAGAAACGGTGCACTGATCAGATTCACGGAAATTGTGTAACAGGTTTGCATCGAGATTTTACGGGCTAAAGAGTGTAGAAGTTGCAAACTTGATTTAATCGTGGGAATAATTGTGTCATTGCAGGGTGATTTGATTGAATGATTTGATGTTTATTGCATTATAAATAATTTTATAAAGAAAAAAACATCTATCTATAATAAAATCTGTCTATATGTATTTTTGTTTTCTTTTTTTAATTTTTTAATTTTCTTTTTTTATTGATTTGTTGGAAATAAACATATTCATATTCAATCTGGCACTGGAAGGTCCACTACTAGCTGCCACTGCCACAATTTGAGTTTGCTGTCTCTTTGGTCTTTGGAATATTTGCCCTGATGTTTACTTCTATAGCAAATGTAGAACCGCTAATGTTTTCTTACTTTCTTTTTTTACTATTTAGATATCGCCCATTTGTCCCACACATCCCATTTGATTTTTATGTGGTAAGTGATGGAAATGCGATGTGGTATTACAGTAGGTCATTTCTGTAATACCATATGGTATCACTGTAACAGTGATAGTAATATCACTATTACACTATTACAGTAAAATTAATCACTGTAATAGTGATAATGGACATTATATGTAGATTGCAAAGCTAGTTTTTTAGATGTGAATGGGTTCTAAGGTCTTAATGACCTACTGTAATACCATATTGCATAGTGCTACACAATGATCACCATTAATCACACAATAACTGTCTTTTCCAATAATTACAATAAGCTGTTAGTGAAGTAGAAGCATTGATGATCACCCATGGGTACTGAAGCAGGTTTCTGTTTGGCACCAGTGTGAGATGGCATTCCCCAGAGTAAAGCCTATGCCTGATGAAACTGCTTTCAGCGAATGTCTGCTGAAGAGAAACCAGGACCTGAGCCCCACACCTGCAGAGCAGGTCTGCCCCCGTCAACGTACTATCAAATTTTTTTAATCAGACATCATGCTCTCTGATAATCTGACCACCTTCCTTTTCTGTATCTCTTAGTCCTCCATCTTATCTTTAGTCACAAAGATAAATAATGTCATTGACAACCTGATTGTAGCACCTGGGAACTTTGAAGTAGTAAGTAACATGTCTTACATGTAGACCGGTTATTTTTTTCAAAAAGTAAGCATACTTTTCTGACAAACAAAAAAAAATAAAATCTCTGTGCAACTCTTGATAGCAAATTGAAGAGGTCCGTCAGGTTGGCTCATACAAGAAGGGCACTATGACGACAGGACATAATGTTGCTGACTTGGTTGTCATCCTAAAGATCCTCCCAACACGTGAGTTAAGGTTACAGTGAAGGAACATAAGCTCTTTGTTGCTTATTCAGTATGTATCACTTCTCCAGTGTTACCTTTGAGTCATTAAGGCTTCAAGTTTCTTATGTAGGCTGCTGTTTGATTATCACTATGTATTTTCCAAGTCTGAATGTCTTTGGGAAAATATTTGTATTTCCATACTATATTCCTTATCCCATTGTCTAAATGTTATATTTTTTCATCCAGTTAGTTCTCTGTTAATGAATAAGCACTGGAAAAGTATGGAATTTGACAAGAAAAATGTGTATGAACCCTGAGGCAATGGCTTTAAGCTTACTGATGATCTAATATTCCACTGGTTTCAGCCACTGACGTGTGTAGAGAAAAAGCAACGAGAGATCAGTTCATATGGAAGTTTGTCTCAAAAAGATTTACAAATGTATATGAAACAATGCATAACTGCATATCTAAACATTCACATGTATAAACAGTTTCACCAAATTTTACATGTTTCATGCTTACACATGTTGTACACTTAGAAATGTTGTGGTATGCTTTGTGAATTTTTTTGAGTAATTTAGCTCCATAAGTTCAGTTTAAAAATGTCCTAGTACAAACTTTTAATCAACGCTACAAGGTAATCAAGGGTTTTTATGGAAAACCATATGTAATTTAGTAATATGTGTGTATTAATCTTAAACAGTGGAGGCAGTAGCTGCTCTTGGAAACAAAGTTGTGGAGACCCTTCGCACCCAGGACCCCACAGAAGGTAAAGTCAGTGGAGAATACTGAGAGAGTTGTATCAGTCATTGGCATTTGCTGCAGTCATTTCCTAGGCTTTTTCATAAAGTTGTGGGTTTAATACATTTTAAAGCCCCTGGTTAATACACATTGTGATATTCAAAGTTACTTATCACCTAAAACCTCCAACCTTGTAATGTAATGTTAAATCATGATTCAGACTTGTCCAAAAACAGGAAGATAAAAAAATAAACCTTACATTTATCAGCTATGTTCCCAGTTTTGTCCAACTGTTGCAATACACTTTAACCAGCATGGCTTAAAAACAAAGTTTATTATGTAAAAGTAGAGGTAACACTTTATTTGAAGGGGGGTAAATAAGACTGTC
>NW_015114550.1:20106-21938 GCF_001443285.1 Poecilia latipinna
ATGAAGGCTTATTCATGTTTATGACAGGTTTTTATGAAAGTGTCATGTCAGTCTTATTCACCCCCCTTCAAATAAAGTATTACCAAAGTAGATTACACCTGTGAATACAATGGCAAAAAACAATAAATCCAGTAACCAATAATTTCAGAAAAAAATATGACATATTCATGTTACCATAAGTCTGCTCACACAGACTTTCCTTCTTTCTATTATTTGGATTCCTATTAGCTGTATCTGCTCTTCCTGGGGTCTTGACATCCATCATAAACAACAAAAATACATGCCATACAGAGATCATACAATAAATTTAAAATAAAGTAACTACAAGATAAACACAAGTAAATAAAAAGAGGCCATAGATCAAAATGAATTTTACTATAATGAAAAACATTCTACGAAAGGACATTCACTTCAATTTGTCAAACACATATACAGACATTTTGTTTTATAACACATTAGATTCTAATCAATATAACACAATATACAAAGAATTAGGGCTGGTGTAAACGAATATTTTAGTAATCGCGTAATCTATTGATTGTTACAATTACTCGAGTAATTGGATAAAAAAAGATTATGTCAAACATTGGTAAATCTAACATAACAGCAGTATTACTATCGCATATCAACATCAGTCCAATTTTTCACAGTTGAGCTTCCCTAACAATAACTTTTCTGTAATTTAGAAAATTAATTCGTAACAATAATAGCTCACTTTCTAAATTAACCTGAAGAAAAGTTATACAAAAATCTGAAATTATATTAAATTTAATAATAAAGAGGCAGGCTCACAAATACTAAAAAATACCTATACTCCAGCTTTTCGTTTATGTATTCATTTTCAGTCAATTTAATAGACGAAATCTCATCTTGCCGTCGCTAACATAAACACATAGCTTTTGTGTTTATGTTAGCGACGGGATTTGACACCTTCGTTTGTTACACACAGAAACACATTTGTCATGTGCCACCATGATGTGCTCCGCCACCCATTTGTTGAGACGGAGATGATATGAAATAAATTTTCCGGTTCGTCCGTAAAACTACACTTACGTTAATTATCTAATGCGCAGCCGCTCACAGTGTTCAGTCTATCCGCTCACCTGTATAAATACACCTGCAGCACTCTTTCCCGCCGTACGCTCTGAACCACCACCAGGCAGCAGCAGCTCCGGGAGGAGAAAAGATTACCGTGCTCCAGGCATCGCGCCAGTCATTTCAAGGATGCTCATGGGTCCCTCAAAAAACGACGAAGAACCAGACATTATCATCAGTCAATAAAATCTTCCAAGGCCAAACTTGGAAACTGGACGGTATGCTGTTAACAGTTAGCTTTTGTCAACAACTCAGGCAGCTGCGCAATGCAAGTAATAACCTGGCCGGAACACGGTGCGCTAAATAATAAAATATAACAAAGCTTCGAGGCAGATACATTTTCCTCAAGGAATTTTAATAATCGAGGTATTAATCACTCGAGAAATCGTTTCAGCCCTACAAACTACCCTGGTGGTAGTAACAACTTTTTCAGCATGTTAATGTTCTTCTTAGGCCTTCTAATGAGCCATCATTTGCTCCAGGTGCGCTAAACCAGGGAGAGAACTAAAACATGCAGGATGCCGGCCCTCGAGGACCCACTTTGGGGACCACTGTGTTAGAGCAATAACCGTTTATAAGCATCTGATTTTGGTTGCATAAGAATGCATCACCGTCCTATTTGGAAATGAATTGTCAACATTTAAAACAAAATTAGTAATTTAAGATTACATTAAATACAGTTAGAAATCAGAATTAAAGCTCCGCGGAGCCTCAAGCGGCCCTCGCAGCCAAGCGCC
>NW_015114550.1:27654-28119 GCF_001443285.1 Poecilia latipinna
AATAAAAGCTGTTTTGCAAAGCAGAATAATTAGACTTTTATTGGGGGAATGAACAGTAACAATGTTCACAACTGGATCTGGTTGGTCATTAATTCTTTATAAATCTGTAGACCAAGTTGACTCCTTGCTCATGATGTCAGGTTCTCCGTTTGGTGCTTGATGCTTCAGCCATGAACAGCCACCCAACAATGTTCTGAGTTTTCTAACTTGTTTTAAGATTATCTGACAAACCATTTCCGAAAACTGATTCAAATTTAAACGAGCTGACATCTCTCTCCTCCAGTGTAATTCTGCAAAATAGTCCTGATTATTTAAACACTTTGGTTAACAATAACCCCCTCAATTTAGGTCTCTTTATCTTTGCAATTAAGCCCTCTGCAAGTGGAGATTTGTTTTAACACCTCTACCTTAACACTCATGTTAATTCTTGTTGGAATACTTAATTACTGATGCCAGGATTGGGCT
>NW_015114550.1:31400-40750 GCF_001443285.1 Poecilia latipinna
GTATTTCTAATATTTTCCACATCTCTACATTTTTTTATTATTGATTTTTATCCAGGATTAAGTTTAGATTAACTGTGAAATTGTTTCATACCCTAAATGTCCTTTGTGTATGTCTATTTTCAGTGCTGTCCATGCTGACCAATGAGACGGGCTTTGAGATTAGTTCAGCTGATGCTACTGTTAAGATTCTCATCACCACCGTACCACCGAATCTCCGCAAGCTTGACCCAGAACTGCACTGTATGACCATTCACATCATGCATCATGTGCATGTCCAACACATGTCTGCAGGGATGACTACTTTGTGATGTGGCAGTGGGAATGAATGTGGTTATTTCAAAGTTAGCACCTAAAAAAGAATGATTGACACATCGTCTGTTCTATAAAAAAATGTAGAAAATTTTTAAAAAATAATTTTCTTAAGGAAAGTTGGTGACCTCTGTATGTTTCTATAAATTTGAAGAAAAAAATAGTGCATGACATTTTTACTCAGTACAGCCTGTTAAATGTTTTGGTTAAACGCAAAAATATTGGTAGTCATATTTTTCTATTTTAAATTTATGTTGACATACACAATGTTCTGACAGACTTTGAAGACAGAAGTGTCATGAATCTCAGGATATTTTAAAATGTTGGATGTTGAAGTAGGTTGGATGTACTCTTCAATAAAAATCAAATTTTATGTGTTAGTGGACATCAAGGTGCTACAGAGTGCCCTTGCTGCAATCCGCCATGCACGCTGGTTTGAAGAGAATGCTTCTCAGTCAACGTAAGAACGTTTGTGAACACACATCACCACTTTTTTTTCTGTTCTGGCTCCTGCATTACAATTCTGATCACCTGAACTTTCCCATTTTGTTTCTAATTTTTAGAGTCAAGGTATTGATCCGCCTCCTGAAAGATCTAAGGGCTCGTTTCCCTGGTTTTGAGCCTCTGACTCCATGGATCCTGGACCTACTTGTAAGTTCCATTCATCTGACGTTTTATAAACTATTGTTCTAAATATGTCAATTAGTAAAGTGTTTCCTAAAATGTTGACATGTGAAAACACGGGACTCTTTGCTGACTTAAGCTATTGTGCTTAAGTTTGCTACAAGTGATGTAGAGGACATCGCTTATAGCAGATCTAGCTGTTATTCAATCTGTGCAGTACAAATGCATAAGCATTTTGTTGTTAAAACTCTGTTGGGCTTTCATTTGACTTGTCTGTGTTTGTTTCTACTTAGTTGTGTATATTGAGAATTTTTTCAGTTACCCAAGGTTGATGTCAACTGTAAAGCAACCATCCGTCCATTAGTCAGCAAACGTCTGAGGTTGTGGTTTTTTTGTAGAAAGACACACTCCTCTTCCTTCACATTAAAAAAAAACTTTAAACAGAACGATATCACCAACTCTTGAAGTTGCAGTGTGCAAGTTTTATCATAAATATTTTTCACATGCATTTTTTAAACTGTCACTATGTTGTGACAATATAGTACGAGACAGATAATCTGTGAAAAAAATAAGCTCCTTCGCCTTCTCCCATTTTTCCCAGTCTTAACAACAGAAATACACAACTTAGTCAGAAACAACCAATCATAGCCAGGAGAAGAGTTTTAGACCTTTTCCTGGCTAGGAGAAGGGTAGCCTCCAGTGTACCTCAAATCAAGGTTGTGTATGCGCTGCACACAGATTCCATTTCCTCTCTGCAATGCTACAGCTTCTCTCTGTCAGCAGAGCCTTTTGGAAATGCTCAGTCTAGTTAGCATGGTCACTGGTGACAGCAGATAAGCAGTTTACACAAGAGAATTGTAAAAACACATTGTGCAAGGCTGGTCATTGTTCCATGCATTTGTGGAACAGGACTCATTCTTTGACAAGAAACCAGTATGTGGAGCAATGTGTGATATTTAACTGAAATGGTTAGGGCATAGGCACACTGAACAGCGCATACATGAGATTGATCAACAACACAAAGACACACCTCCATATTTATGTTGGCAATGTTATGTTGATTGTGTTCCAGGGTCATTCTGCTGTGATGAACAACCCATCCAGGCAACCCCTGTCTCTGAATGTAGCCTACAGGTCTGTTCTTAATTTAAGGGGTTCTTACACCTCCCGCAACTTTTTAAGCATTTTCAAATTATATTTAAAACATGCCCAGGTAGTAATAGCAACAGCAAATTGTGCATATAAATGTCAAATTCTATGGAGAGGGGACATTATGCAAGTTATCACAAGTGGGTCCTATGCTTCCGCCACGTGTCCCTTTAAATCAGGAGTGCTCAGTACGTCAATTGTGGGAAGATTTTGAGGCAATCTCGGCAGTAGGTGACAAACAACGCAGCCAGGACGCTGAGACAAGCATGTCATCTTCTAACGCGCTTATCAAAAATATTCACTAAGACCCAAACATTTGTAACTTTATTAAAGAATAGAAAAATCAACAAAACGTGTTTAAATTAATGACCCAACAAAAATAATAATCTCAGTAATTATTGTTTCAACTAGGTGGAGCGCAATTCTGTGCGTTTTGGTTCCATTACCAAAATAATAAAAAAAAAAGGGCAACTCAAAGACTGACTGCGACTAGAAAAGCAGGAGCTTAAAATTAGCTAATCAATTAGGTAATGAGTGGTTTTGAGTTGATCACCTATTCGAGTTATTTTACCTTTGTTTACCTTTCCTGTGGCGCATTACAGCCTTTGTTATTTCTGAACATTCAATAAATGACAAACTTGGACTAATCACCTCGTTCCCTTGCAAGTATGTCATTTACAACAAACATCAAAAACAGTAAATATGTTTCATTAAGTATTTTACAAACAAATGGCTTCTACTTCACTTTAATAGGTCCGCTATAACTGATTTATATTTGCATATAAGATAAGTTAATAGAGTTTCAATTACAATTTTTATATCTTCGTATCATGCGGTAGATCTCAGTTGGCTGATGAGAGACAAGTAGATCTTGGTCTCAAAAGTTTGGGCACCCCTGCTTTAAATAGATTTGATAATTTTCACACATATTGCTTACATGAGCTTAACTCGACTTATGTATCAATAAGACTGGAAAAAACACTAACATTTAAATTTAAAAGACAAATCAATATCCCCCCCCCCCCCCCAAAAAAAAACAAAAAAAAAACTGCAGTTTGATTATTGTAATTGGGGGTGGGGGGCTATTTGTAAACCCTTACCATACAGTACATTATTTGCTTAACAATAATGCCTCACTTAATTCTAGGGCTGTTTAAACAATTGTTTTAGGAATCGAGTATTCTATTATTCTGACGAGTAATCAAATAAAAATTTGATAAAATAAAATATTGGTAAATTCTACCATAACAGCAGTATTACTATCGGATATCAATATCAGCTCAAATTTTCATATTTGTGCATTCTTAGAATTACTTTTCTTTAGTTTAGAAAATTAACCTGTAAAAATAATGACTCACTTTTTAAGTTGACCTGGAAAAAAATAGACAAAAATCTGAAATACTCAATTTAATAACAAAGAGGCAAGCTCACAAAGACACTTCTAAACAATTTCTATACACAAGTCTTTAGTTTATGTATTCAATGTAGTCAATTAAATAGGTGAACTCTCCAAGCCATTTGTAACTTTTATATCCATATAAAGAACTAGATTTGGCTCCTTCATCACACACAGTAACACATCTGACAGCCACAACACACTCTCCCACCCATTTTTTGCGACAGGTTTCCGGTTTGTCCTTAAAAGCTACACCTACGTTAAGCATCAACTACAGAGCAGTAGCCCGCTGTGTTTACTTTATCCGCTCACCTGTTTAAATACTGCAATCTTCTCTGCTGGGAGGAGAAAGACTTAAATACACCATGTATCGCATTAGTCAATTTAAGGATGCTTATTGATCCCTCCAAAAACTATAAAAACCCAGACATTATCATAACTCAATAAAATACCCCCGGACCAAACTTAAAAATTGAACTTTATGCTACTAGCACTTAGCTTTAGTCAACAACGGTAACACTTTATTTGAAGGGGGGTGAATAAGACTGACATGACACTGTCATAAAACATGACATAACCTGTCATGAACATGAATAAGCCTTCATGAATATTTATGACTGTCATAAAGCATCATTCGGTAAATTATGACACTTTTAATACAAAGTTGACATTATTCAAAATGTCTTTGTTATGACAACTTGACATTAACCAATAAATCATTACTGTTATACATTTGTTATAAAAGTATTACTGATTGCACTTTAAAAATTAGATAACTTTATGTTATTAAAGGTAAAGTTTAAACAGTAATGATTTCCTGTGATGTATTTTGTGATTCACTTTGGTCAGCTGAGGCTGTTGTAAATGTGCTATGTAAATAAACTTTGACTTGACTTGAGAAATTTTAATAATTGCGGTTCTTGAATCATTCGAGGAATCATTACAGCCCTTAATAAAGCTGCTGATTAGTTAGCCTTTGCACCGTGCAATTGTATTCTTTCTTTGACAGGACGCCAATATGTGGAGCAATGTGTGATATTTAATTATACATAACTGTCAATAGTTTTGTCTAAGGTTATTCAATTTAAAATGTTGGTAAGCAAATAATGAATCCAATCTTAGTTTTGTTTTGAGATATTTGTTTGCCTTTACCTCAGAAAGTTTTCATACTTTCACCGCTGGGCCTATATGAGGAACAGTACAAATCTCAGTATAGAGGATCTTCCTGATTACTAGTTGCTAAAGCACTTTCCCCCTTCTATGACACACTTATCTATGCACTTCATGAGCATAGATAAGTGCATACTTTGAAATTAGAATCTGCTGCCCCTTATGTGGGTTTGTTGACAGTACTGACATACTTTGTAACAAAAATGTGTATGCTTCTCAAAATCTGCACACACTTATCTGTCTAAATAGAAATGTTGTTCTGAATTTGCTTAGGCGTTGCCTTCAGATGTTGGCTGCTGGTCTCTTTCTTCCTGGCTCTGTGGGAATTACTGACCCCTGTGAAAGTGGAAACTTTAGGGTGCATACAGTCATGACTCTGGAACAGCAGGTAAATGCTTGGCTCTGCAGTAGCAGGACATCCATGGTGTTAGTCAATATTTATTATTATTCTTAATATAGGATTCCGATAAATATCTTGCAAATAGAAAAAATAAACTTGCCTCAAGAGTGGTTGTTGACACAAAGCAGCTGAACAGAAGTAAGAACTGAAATATGACAACCTGATGATGTTTCTTTTGTTTTTCTTTAGGACATGGTGTGTTTCACTGCCCAGACATTAGTAAGGGTGCTCTCTCATGGAGGTTACAGAAAGATCCTTGGCATGGAGGGAGACGCCAGCTGTAAGAAAATGGCTTTTCTTTGCTGCCTCCTGGAAATAAGAAGGATTTCCGACTTAAAACAGACCATTAGTTATTATTTTTCAGTTGGAATTTTTTGTTACTTTTTATTTAGAATTACCCGTAGGTAAACCAGAACATATTTTGTGCAGATGTGCTGTAAGGATATGAAACTTTTACTACGGCTTTACTGCTCTGTTCAATGCTTGCTAATATTTTGAAGTAAATAGTTTCATAACATCTTTAAAAGCTGCACAGAATGTTGAGATAGCTTCAGAGGTGGAAAGAATACCTAAATAAAGCATTTGAGTAAAATACAAGTGAAGTTGCTAAAATAAAATGTTACTCAAAAGTAAAATTTTACTTTTTTATGCTTGTGAATTTCATAAAGAAAATTAGAACATATTGGTTTCAAACTATTAATTGAAGAACTTTTATAGATATCCATCAAAAAGAAAACATACATAAACATACATACAAATGTTTAATTCCTCATGTCTTTTGTCAGCTTCTATCTTTACAGTTCTCTACAGATAATCTCCCCCCATCTCAGCATCCATCTCTTATCACACCAAACCTGCTGCATCCTTCAGTACTTCTACAAAGCTTTCCTATTGTTTTCCTCCTTCTCAAATCCTGGCAGTTCTGATCTTCATTGCATCCTTTATCCAAAATGTCCACTGTCCTTCCTATCTTAACAGTTTTAAATAACAGACTTCAAACTAAGAACCTGATGGTCTGTTTTCAATTCAAATCATAATCACAAGTACCAGATTAAACTGATGTTATTTACATTTGTTGTTAAAATACTATTTAGAATGTTTACATGGTCACAGTCTTGAACATAAACCAAGCTAAATTTATACTGTATGACAAAGCTGTTGCCTTTCTGTTTATCTGTAATATAATGTAGATAAACTGGTTCCATGGGTTTTTTTCCCTCAGAGGATGATTTGAACTGCACTTCAGTTTTTTGGATTATGCCTCATAAGTACTAGCCAATCAGCTACTGTGCAAACCACAGTAACTGATTACTATCCTAGCAGAAGGATCAATATTGTTTTTCTGATGGTTTTTTTTCTTGCTATTTTAGGTTTTACTCATAAATTGACATTTAAAATGTAATTGAGTACTTCTCTAAAAAACAAAAAAAGTACCCATAAAAGTTCAGGTTTTTAAAAACAACTTAACAAGTACATACAAATACAAATTTCATTCAATTGCTGTAGCTTGAGTAAATGTAACTAGTTAGTTTACACACTGGATGGGTGTACTGCTGCCTTTTAAGTTTTAGCATCACCATCCACCTTTCCACATCTGCAGAACTGGAAATCAAAAGCTGGTTCCAAATAGTGGGCCATATAGTGATATTGCCCTAGGTTCAGGATGAGTTTTAGTCTTTTGTGAAAATCTGTTGTATTTTCCAGTTGCTTTTCTTACAACTGCTTATTTCTATGGAGGACCAAAACCAACATAATAAGAAATAAAAGAATAAATATATAAATAAAAGAATTAATGTATAAATAAAAGCATAAATATATATTTAGTTTTTCCTTTTCCTTACACATGCGTTTCTGTCAAGTAATGTATATATTTTCTTTTTCATTTCCCCTAAACATGCGTTTTTGTCAAGAAAAATAGATATTTTGCTTTGTCTGTGTTTGCTTCTCCCTTTTCTGCTTGCTGTACTTCTGTTTGCTGTATTTCTGCTTGGTCCTTTTTTGTTTGCTGTATTTCTGCTGCATCAATATGTTAATGAGGAGAGCTGTCCAGCTCCTCTACTATTGGCCAATAGAGCTTTGGAACCAACGTCACTGCGTGAGACGTTGTTGGGCGTTCAGCTCGCTCGGTGCATTCTTTACAGGCCACAGACTAAAACAAACTTTATCCCAGTGGTTTTAATGTGTTACCAACTGCAGTGACATTAGTTGTGAGTTGGATATTCCAATGTCTGCCAAGAAAACAGCGTTTAGCTCTAGGTTGATCCGATTTATGAATGCTAATTTCGGCCAGCCGTTCTCCAGCTCCCTCCTCAACGCTCGGAGGTTCACTTAGGGCTGTCAACAAATTTCCGAACTGAACACTCCTGTCAAACAAATGTTAATAAATGCCTTACCTTATGACCAACTGATACAAAAAAAGTGGAAATTCATGCTTTTACATGAAACAGACTACCCAGCTTTTAAAATGTCAAGTCACTTAGGGCCAGAAGTGAAAGTAGTTTTAAATTCTTGGGGGTTCTATGACAAAAGTATATGTATGTATCTATATGATTGAATATTTTGATAAGCGAATCAGAAGAGGATGCGCTGGTTTTAGCCTCTGGGCAGCATTCAGTTTGTCACTTACTGCAGAGATCGACTCAAAACCTTCCACGATCCACCGGTCGATCGCAATAGGTTACACTGGTTTCTAGTGAATGTGGCACACAATATGGAAGCTATTGAAGAAAACATTAGATTATTTAACATTAAAATTATTTAAAATATGACGACAATTTAAAAGAGGGTAGTCTGTTTCATGTAAAAGCATGAATTACCACTTTTTTGGATCAGTTGGTCATAAGGCTTACAGGGGGCCCACATGGGAGGCAGAACATACCTTCAGTGATCCAATTTTTTTTTTATCACATCTGACGAGAACTGTAAAAGGAGAGGCCTCTCCTGTTGAAAACTTTGTACAATACCCCAGTAGGTTATATAGTAGGGTGTTCCATGGTTGCTAAAAACCTTACCAGACTGACTGATTTTAGTGACATAGTGGGTGTAAAATATTGAATAAAATGTTGTGCTACATGACTGGCTTTATTTTCACTCTTATATTTGACTTTACGACACAAAACTACAAATGAGTCGTCCTTATTGTCTCCAGGTGCATTCTGGGTAAAGCTTGTCACCAACGTCATCATCAGTCACTTGGCAACAAATAGCAAACTAGCTGGAGCATTTCTTCGGACTACGTTAACATGTTTTGAATTTGTGTTGTTTCATCATTTGTGACCAGAAGCCTGATGTTTCTGTTCTTTTCTTGGTTTGTTATACTTCATGACAGATGGACTTCAAAATGACATAGTCGCTCTCTGTGGTGATGAAACTTGTTAGCTCTGCTGTTGCGGGCATATCTATGTTGTAAATTTCATGTCTATATTGTAAACGCCGTCTTGTTCCGCTACTGCGTCACATGTTTGCCTGAGGAGCGGAGGCAGCAGTATGGCGTCTTGTCTGGAGCTTATAACAAGGTAAGTTCCATGTTAAAATGATCATGTTTTTGACTATTTTTTTATGGAGGCATTATTTTTCCGTTTACGCAAGAGTATTGATTCATATACATAGTTTGCTTAACGTACGTTTATTTGTTTGGATATCACGGTATATACGACTGTTTATTATCTTAACCTAACTTTGAAACTGTCAGGAAAATCTGGAGGCCATTTGAGTTAACATTATTTAGCTGTGGAGGTTGTTTTCTTTAAGTTTTTGGCTGTAGACTGCAAAATGGGGGAGTGGCTGCGCTGGACCATTGGCGCTGGACCATTGGTGTCAAACTCCAGTCCTGGAGGGCCACTGTCCTGCAACATTTAGATGTGCCGCTGCTGCACTACACCTGAATACAATAATTAGGTGATTAGCAGGACTCAGGAGAACATATCTACACAATGAGGAGGCATTTGAGCCATTTGACTGGTGTTTTGTACCTGTGGCATATCTCAAAATATTTTTTTCTTTGTTAGTGTGTCATTGTGGCTGCCATCGGCGGCAGTTATACAGTTTGGTTTAATTTCATGATTTTAAGTTGATGTAAAATATTTTATGTTTATTGTAAGTTGTGCAAAGGTTACCGGAGTGGAACCAATGTTAATTTGTTGTTTCATTTAGGCACATATTTTTAGTTACATGCAACACTCTGTAGAGCAGTGTTTCTCAACTTTCTTTGGGCCAGCGCCCCCCTAGCCTTTATCCAGGTCCCTCACCGCCCACCACCAAAGAATTTGTAGCCTACTTTGCACTGACCATTATTTTATCATT